>NW_028297300.1:0-143281 GCF_988280905.1 Pimephales promelas | reverse complement strand
TTGGGCGAAAAATTAAGTTTCTCCAATCTTCCCAAATTCTGATAGAGGGCCATGAGACTTAGACCTGAGTGCAAAAATGGAGGTTCTAGCCCCTTCCAGAGCTGAGATATCGAAACTCAAAAATTCGGCCCGAAAAAAAAACGACAGTGGTACCCCTTACGTTTTTTTTTTTGGGCGAAAAATTAAGTTTCTCCAATCTTCCCAAATTCTGATAGAGGGCCATGAGACTTAGACCTGAGTGCAAAAATGGAGGTTCTAGCCCCTTCCAGAGCTGAGATATCGAAACTCAAAAATTCGGCCCGAAAAAAAAACGACAGTGGTACCCCTTACGTTTTTTTTTTTGGGCGAAAAATTAAGTTTCTCCAATCTTCCCAAATTCTGATAGAGGGCCATGAGACTTAGACCTGAGTGCAAAAATGGAGGTTCTAGCCCCTTCCAGAGCTGAGATATCGAAACTCAAAAATTCGGCCCGAAAAAAAAACGACAGTGGTACCCCTTACGTTTTTTTTTTTGGGCGAAAAATTAAGTTTCTCCAATCTTCCCAAATTCTGATAGAGGACCATGAGACTTAGACCTGAGTGCAAAAATGGAGGTTCTAGCCCCTTCCAGAGCTGAGATATCGAAACTCAAAAATTCGGCCCGAAAAAAAAACGACAGTGGTACCCCTTACGTTTTTTTTTTTTGGGCGAAAAATTAAGTTTCTCCAATCTTCCCAAATTCTGATAGAGGGCCATGAGACTTAGACCTGAGTGCAAAAATGGAGGTTCTAGCCCCTTCCAGAGCTGAGATATCGAAACTCAAAAATTCGGCCCGAAAAAAAAACGACAGTGGTACCCCTTACGTTTTTTTTTTTGGGCGAAAAATTAAGTTTCTCCAATCTTCCCAAATTCTGATAGAGGGCCATGAGACTTAGACCTGAGTGCAAAAATGGAGGTTCTAGCCCCTTCCAGAGCTGAGATATCGAAACTCAAAAATTCGGCCCGAAAAAAAAACGACAGTGGTACCCCTTACGTTTTTTTTTTTGGGCGAAAAATTAAGTTTCTCCAATCTTCCCAAATTCTGATAGAGGGCCATGAGACTTAGACCTGAGTGCAAAAATGGAGGTTCTAGCCCCTTCCAGAGCTGAGATATCGAAACTCAAAAATTCGGCCCGAAAAAAAAACGACAGTGGTACCCCTTACGTTTTTTTTTTTGGGCGAAAAATTAAGTTTCTCCAATCTTCCCAAATTCTGATAGAGGGCCATGAGACTTAGACCTGAGTGCAAAAATGGAGGTTCTAGCCCCTTCCAGAGCTGAGATATCGAAACTCAAAAATTCGGCCCGAAAAAAAAACGACAGTGGTACCCCTTACGTTTTTTTTTTTGGGCGAAAAATTAAGTTTCTCCAATCTTCCCAAATTCTGATAGAGGGCCATGAGACTTAGACCTGAGTGCAAAAATGGAGGTTCTAGCCCCTTCCAGAGCTGAGATATCGAAACTCAAAAATTCGGCCCGAAAAAAAAACGACAGTGGTACCCCTTACGTTTTTTTTTTTGGGCGAAAAATTAAGTTTCTCCAATCTTCCCAAATTCTGATAGAGGGCCATGAGACTTAGACCTGAGTGCAAAAATGGAGGTTCTAGCCCCTTCCAGAGCTGAGATATCGAAACTCAAAAATTCGGCCCGAAAAAAAAACGACAGTGGTACCCCTTACGTTTTTTTTTTTGGGCGAAAAATTAAGTTTCTCCAATCTTCCCAAATTCTGATAGAGGGCCATGAGACTTAGACCTGAGTGCAAAAATGGAGGTTCTAGCCCCTTCCAGAGCTGAGATATCGAAACTCAAAAATTCGGCCCGAAAAAAAAACGACAGTGGTACCCCTTACGTTTTTTTTTTTGGGCGAAAAATTAAGTTTCTCCAATCTTCCCAAATTCTGATAGAGGGCCATGAGACTTAGACCTGAGTGCAAAAATGGAGGTTCTAGCCCCTTCCAGAGCTGAGATATCGAAACTCAAAAATTCGGCCCGAAAAAAAAACGACAGTGGTACCCCTTACCTTTTTTTTTTTGGGCGAAAAATTAAGTTTCTCCAATCTTCCCAAATTCTGATAGAGGGCCATGAGACTTAGACCTGAGTGCAAAAATGGAGGTTCTAGCCCCTTCCAGAGCTGAGATATCGAAACTCAAAAATTCGGCCCGAAAAAAAAACGACAGTGGTACCCCTTACGTTTTTTTTTTTGGGCGAAAAATTAAGTTTCTCCAATCTTCCCAAATTCTGATAGAGGGCCATGAGACTTAGACCTGAGTGCAAAAATGGAGGTTCTAGCCCCTTCCAGAGCTGAGATATCGAAACTCAAAAATTCGGCCCGAAAAAAAAACGACAGTGGTACCCCTTACGGTTTTTTTTTTTGGGCGAAAAATTAAGTTTCTCCAATCTTCCCAAATTCTGATAGAGGGCCATGAGACTTAGACCTGAGTGCAAAAATGGAGGTTCTAGCCCCTTCCAGAGCTGAGATATCGAAACTCAAAAATTCGGCCCGAAAAAAAAACGACAGTGGTACCCCTTACGTTTTTTTTTTGGGCGAAAAATTAAGTTTCTCCAATCTTCCCAAATTCTGATAGAGGGCCATGAGACTTAGACCTGAGTGCAAAAAATGGAGGTTCTAGCCCCTTCCAGAGCTGAGATATCGAAACTCAAAAATTCGGCCCGAAAAAAAAACGACAGTGGTACCCCTTACGTTTTTTTTTTTTGGGCGAAAAATTAAGTTTCTCCAATCTTCCCAAATTCTGATAGAGGGCCATGAGACTTAGACCTGAGTGCAAAAATGGAGGTTCTAGCCCCTTCCAGAGCTGAGATATCGAAACTCAAAAATTCGGCCCGAAAAAAAAACGACAGTGGTACCCCTTACGTTTTTTTTTTTGGGCGAAAAATTAAGTTTCTCCAATCTTCCCAAATTCTGATAGAGGGCCATGAGACTTAGACCTGAGTGCAAAAATGGAGGTTCTAGCCCCTTCCAGAGCTGAGATATCGAAACTCAAAAATTCGGCCCGAAAAAAAAACGACAGTGGTACCCCTTACGTTTTTTTTTTTTTGGGCGAAAAATTAAGTTTCTCCAATCTTCCCAAATTCTGATAGAGGGCCATGAGACTTAGACCTGAGTGCAAAAATGGAGGTTCTAGCCCCTTCCAGAGCTGAGATATCGAAACTCAAAAATTCGGCCCGAAAAAAAAACGACAGTGGTACCCCTTACGTTTTTTTTTTTGGGCGAAAAATTAAGTTTCTCCAATCTTCCCAAATTCTGATAGAGGGCCATGAGACTTAGATCTGAGTGCAAAAATGGAGGTTCTAGCCCCTTCCAGAGCTGAGATATCGAAACTCAAAAATTCGGCCCGAAAAAAAAACGACAGTGGTACCCCTTACGTTTTTTTTTTTTGGGCGAAAAATTAAGTTTCTCCAATCTTCCCAAATTCTGATAGAGGGCCATGAGACTTAGACCTGAGTGCAAAAATGGAGGTTCTAGCCCCTTCCAGAGCTGAGATATCGAAACTCAAAAATTCGGCCCGAAAAAAAAAACGACAGTGGTACCCCTTACGTTTTTTTTTTTGGGCGAAAAATTAAGTTTCTCCAATCTTCCCAAATTCTGATAGAGGGCCATGAGACTTAGACCTGAGTGCAAAAATGGAGGTTCTAGCCCCTTCCAGAGCTGAGATATCGAAACTCAAAAATTCGGCCCGAAAAAAAAACGACAGTGGTACCCCTTACGTTTTTTTTTTTGGGCGAAAAATTAAGTTTCTCCAATCTTCCCAAATTCTGATAGAGGGCCATGAGACTTAGACCTGAGTGCAAAAATGGAGGTTCTAGCCCCTTCCAGAGCTGAGATATCGAAACTCAAAAATTCGGCCCGAAAAAAAAACGACTGTGGTACCCCTTACGTTTTTTTTTTGGGGCGAAAAATTAAGTTTCTCCAATCTTCCCAAATTCTGATAGAGGGCCATGAGACTTAGACCTGAGTGCAAAAATGGAGGTTCTAGCCCCTTCCAGAGCTGAGATATCGAAACTCAAAAATTCGGCCCGAAAAAAAAACGACAGTGGTACCCCTTACGTTTTTTTTTTTGGGCGAAAAATTAAGTTTCTCCAATCTTCCCAAATTCTGATAGAGGGCCATGAGACTTAGACCTGAGTGCAAAAATGGAGGTTCTAGCCCCTTCCAGAGCTGAGATATCGAAACTCAAAAATTCGGCCCGAAAAAAAAACGACAGTGGTACCCCTTACGTTTTTTTTTTTGGGCGAAAAATTAAGTTTCTCCAATCTTCCCAAATTCTGATAGAGGGCCATGAGACTTAGACCTGAGTGCAAAAATGGAGGTTCTAGCCCCTTCCAGAGCTGAGATATCGAAACTCAAAAATTCGGCCCGAAAAAAAAACGACAGTGGTACCCCTTACGTTTTTTTTTTTGGGCGAAAAATTAAGTTTCTCCAATCTTCCCAAATTCTGATAGAGGGCCATGAGACTTAGACCTGAGTGCAAAAATGGAGGTTCTAGCCCCTTCCAGAGCTGAGATATCGAAACTCAAAAATTCGGCCCGAAAAAAAAACGACAGTGGTACCCCTTACGTTTTTTTTTTGGGCGAAAAATTAAGTTTCTCCAATCTTCCCAAATTCTGATAGAGGGCCATGAGACTTAGACCTGAGTGCAAAAATGGAGGTTCTAGCCCCTTCCAGAGCTGAGATATCGAAACTCAAAAATTCGGCCCGAAAAAAAAACGACAGTGGTACCCCTTACGTTTTTTTTTTTGGGCGAAAAATTAAGTTTCTCCAATCTTCCCAAATTCTGATAGAGGGCCATGAGACTTAGACCTGAGTGCAAAAATGGAGGTTCTAGCCCCTTCCAGAGCTGAGATATCGAAACTCAAAAATTCGGCCCGAAAAAAAAACGACAGTGGTACCCCTTACGTTTTTTTTTTTGGGCGAAAAATTAAGTTTCTCCAATCTTCCCAAATTCTGATAGAGGGCCATGAGACTTAGACCTGAGTGCAAAAATGGAGGTTCTAGCCCCTTCCAGAGCTGAGATATCGAAACTCAAAAATTCGGCCCGAAAAAAAAACGACAGTGGTACCCCTTACGTTTTTTTTTTTGGGCGAAAAATTAAGTTTCTCCAATCTTCCCAAATTCTGATAGAGGGCCATGAGACTTAGACCTGAGTGCAAAAATGGAGGTTCTAGCCCCTTCCAGAGCTGAGATATCGAAACTCAAAAATTCGGCCCGAAAAAAAAACGACAGTGGTACCCCTTACGTTTTTTTTTTTGGGCGAAAAATTAAGTTTCTCCAATCTTCCCAAATTCTGATAGAGGGCCATGAGACTTAGACCTGAGTGCAAAAATGGAGGTTCTAGCCCCTTCCAGAGCTGAGATATCGAAACTCAAAAATTCGGCCCGAAAAAAAAACGACAGTGGTACCCCTTACGTTTTTTTTTTTGGGCGAAAAATTAAGTTTCTCCAATCTTCCCAAATTCTGATAGAGGGCCATGAGACTTAGACCTGAGTGCAAAAATGGAGGTTCTAGCCCCTTCCAGAGCTGAGATATCGAAACTCAAAAATTCGGCCCGAAAAAAAAACGACAGTGGTACCCCTTACGTTTTTTTTTTTGGGCGAAAAATTAAGTTTCTCCAATCTTCCCAAATTCTGATAGAGGGCCATGAGACTTAGACCTGAGTGCAAAAATGGAGGTTCTAGCCCCTTCCAGAGCTGAGATATCGAAACTCAAAAATTCGGCCCGAAAAAAAAACGACAGTGGTACCCCTTACGTTTTTTTTTTTGGGCGAAAAATTAAGTTTCTCCAATCTTCCCAAATTCTGATAGAGGGCCATGAGACTTAGACCTGAGTGCAAAAATGGAGGTTCTAGCCCCTTCCAGAGCTGAGATATCGAAACTCAAAAATTCGGCCCGAAAAAAAAACGACAGTGGTACCCCTTACGTTTTTTTTTTTGGGCGAAAAATTAAGTTTCTCCAATCTTCCCAAATTCTGATAGAGGGCCATGAGACTTAGACCTGAGTGCAAAAATGGAGGTTCTAGCCCCTTCCAGAGCTGAGATATCGAAACTCAAAAATTCGGCCCGAAAAAAAAAACGACAGTGGTACCCCTTACGTTTTTTTTTTTGGGCGAAAAATTAAGTTTCTCCAATCTTCCCAAATTCTGATAGAGGGCCATGAGACTTAGACCTGAGTGCAAAAATGGAGGTTCTAGCCCCTTCCAGAGCTGAGATATCGAAACTCAAAAATTCGGCCCGAAAAAAAAACGACAGTGGTACCCCTTACGTTTTTTTTTTGGGCGAAAAATTAAGTTTCTCCAATCTTCCCAAATTCTGATAGAGGGCCATGAGACTTAGACCTGAGTGCAAAAATGGAGGTTCTAGCCCCTTCCAGAGCTGAGATATCGAAACTCAAAAATTCGGCCCGAAAAAAAAACGACAGTGGTACCCCTTACGTTTTTTTTTTTGGGCGAAAAATTAAGTTTCTCCAATCTTCCCAAATTCTGATAGAGGGCCATGAGACTTAGACCTGAGTGCAAAAATGGAGGTTCTAGCCCCTTCCAGAGCTGAGATATCGAAACTCAAAAATTCGGCCCGAAAAAAAAACGACAGTGGTACCCCTTACGTTTTTTTTTTTGGGCGAAAAATTAAGTTTCTCCAATCTTCCCAAATTCTGATAGAGGGCCATGAGACTTAGACCTGAGTGCAAAAATGGAGGTTCTAGCCCCTTCCAGAGCTGAGATATCGAAACTCAAAAATTCGGCCCGAAAAAAAAACGACAGTGGTACCCCTTACGTTTTTTTTTTTGGGCGAAAAATTAAGTTTCTCCAATCTTCCCAAATTCTGATAGAGGGCCATGAGACTTAGACCTGAGTGCAAAAATGGAGGTTCTAGCCCCTTCCAGAGCTGAGATATCGAAACTCAAAAATTCGGCCCGAAAAAAAAAACGACAGTGGTACCCCTTACGTTTTTTTTTTTTGGGCGAAAAATTAAGTTTCTCCAATCTTCCCAAATTCTGATAGAGGGCCATGAGACTTAGACCTGAGTGCAAAAATGGAGGTTCTAGCCCCTTCCAGAGCTGAGATATCGAAACTCAAAAATTCGGCCCGAAAAAAAAAACGACAGTGGTACCCCTTACGTTTTTTTTTTTTGGGCGAAAAATTAAGTTTCTCCAATCTTCCCAAATTCTGATAGAGGGCCATGAGACTTAGACCTGAGTGCAAAAATGGAGGCTCTAGCCCCTTCCAGAGCTGAGATATCGAAACTCAAAAATTCGGCCCGAAAAAAAAACGACAGTGGTACCCCTTACGTTTTTTTTTTTGGGCGAAAAATTAAGTTTCTCCAATCTTCCCAAATTCTGATAGAGGGCCATGAGACTTAGACCTGAGTGCAAAAATGGAGGCTCTAGCCCCTTCCAGAGCTGAGATATCGAAACTCAAAAATTCGGCCCGAAAAAAAAAAACGACAGTGGTACCCCTTACGTTTTTTTTTTTGGCGAAAAATTAAGTTTCTCCAATCTTCCCAAATTCTGATAGAGGGCCATGAGACTTAGACCTGAGTGCAAAAATGGAGGTTCTAGCCCCTTCCAGAGCTGAGATATCGAAACTCAAAAATTCGGCCCGAAAAAAAAACGACAGTGGTACCCCTTACGTTTTTTTTTTTTTGGGCGAAAAATTAAGTTTCTCCAATCTTCCCAAATTCTGATAGAGGGCCATGAGACTTAGACCTGAGTGCAAAAATGGAGGTTCTAGCCCCTTCCAGAGCTGAGATATCGAAACTCAAAAATTCGGCCCGAAAAAAAAACGACAGTGGTACCCCTTACGTTTTTTTTTTTGGGCGAAAAATTAAGTTTCTCCAATCTTCCCAAATTCTGATAGAGGGCCATGAGACTTAGACCTGAGTGCAAAAATGGAGGTTCTAGCCCCTTCCAGAGCTGAGATATCGAAACTCAAAAATTCGGCCCGAAAAAAAAAACGACAGTGGTACCCCTTACGTTTTTTTTTTGGGCGAAAAATTAAGTTTCTCCAATCTTCCCAAATTCTGATAGAGGGCCATGAGACTTAGACCTGAGTGCAAAAATGGAGGCTCTAGCCCCTTCCAGAGCTGAGATATCGAAACTCAAAAATTCGGCCCGAAAAAAAAACGACAGTGGTACCCCTTACGTTTTTTTTTTTTGGCGAAAAATTAAGTTTCTCCAATCTTCCCAAATTCTGATAGAGGGCCATGAGACTTAGACCTGAGTGCAAAAATGGAGGTTCTAGCCCCTTCCAGAGCTGAGATATCGAAACTCAAAAATTCGGGCCCGAAAAAAAAACGACAGTGGTACCCCTTACGTTTTTTTTTTTGGGCGAAAATTTAAGTTTCTCCAATCTTCCCAAATTCTGATAGAGGGCCATGAGACTTAGACCTGAGTGCAAAAATGGAGGTTCTAGCCCCTTCCAGAGCTGAGATATCGAAACTCAAAAATTCGGCCCGAAAAAAAAACGACAGTGGTACCCCTTACGTTTTTTTTTTTTGGGGCGAAAAATTAAGTTTCTCCAATCTTCCCAAATTCTGATAGAGGGCCATGAGACTTAGACCTGAGTGCAAAAATGGAGGTTCTAGCCCCTTCCAGAGCTGAGATATCGAAACTCAAAAATTCGGCCCGAAAAAAAAACGACAGTGGTACCCCTTACGTTTTTTTTTTTGGCCGAAAAATTACGTTTCTCCAATCTTCCCAAATTCTGATAGAGGGCCATGAGACTTAGACCTGAGTGCAAAAATGGAGGTTCTAGCCCCTTCCAGAGCTGAGATATCGAAACTCAAAAATTCGGCCCGAAAAAAAAACGACAGTGGTACCCCTTACGTTTTTTTTTTTGGGCGAAAAATTAAGTTTCTCCAATCTTCCCAAATTCTGATAGAGGGCCATGAGACTTAGACCTGAGTGCAAAAATGGAGGTTCTAGCCCCTTCCAGAGCTGAGATATCGAAACTCAAAAATTCGGCCCGAAAAAAAAACGACAGTGGTACCCCTTACGTTTTTTTTTTTTGGGCGAAAAATTAAGTTTCTCCAATCTTCCCAAATTCTGATAGAGGGCCATGAGACTTAGACCTGAGTGCAAAAATGGAGGTTCTAGCCCCTTCCAGAGCTGAGATATCGAAACTCAAAAATTCGGCCCGAAAAAAAAACGACAGTGGTACCCCTTACGTTTTTTTTTTTTGGGCGAAAAATTAAGTTTCTCCAATCTTCCCAAATTCTGATAGAGGGCCATGAGACTTAGACCTGAGTGCAAAAATGGAGGTTCTAGCCCCTTCCAGAGCTGAGATATCGAAACTCAAAAATTCGGCCCGAAAAAAAAACGACAGTGGTACCCCTTACGTTTTTTTTTTGGGCGAAAAATTAAGTTTCTCCAATCTTCCCAAATTCTGATAGAGGGCCATGAGACTTAGACCTGAGTGCAAAAATGGAGGTTCTAGCCCCTTCCAGAGCTGAGATATCGAAACTCAAAAATTCGGCCCGAAAAAAAAACGACAGTGGTACCCCTTACGGTTTTTTTTTTTGGGCGAAAAATTAAGTTTCTCCAATCTTCCCAAATTCTGATAGAGGGCCATGAGACTTAGACCTGAGTGCAAAAATGGAGGTTCTAGCCCCTTCCAGAGCTGAGATATCGAAACTCAAAAATTCGGCCCGAAAAAAAAAACGACAGTGGTACCCCTTATGTTTTTTTTTTGGGCGAAAAATTAAGTTTCTCCAATCTTCCCAAATTCTGATAGAGGGCCATGAGACTTAGACCTGAGTGCAAAAATGGAGGCTCTAGCCCCTTCCAGAGCTGAGATATCGAAACTCAAAAATTCGGCCCGAAAAAAAAAACGACAGTGGTACCCCTTACGTTTTTTTTTTTGGGCGAAAAATTAAGTTTCTCCAATCTTCCCAAATTCTGATAGAGGGCCATGAGACTTAGACCTGAGTGCAAAAATGGAGGTTCTAGCCCCTTGCAGAGCTGAGATATCGAAACTCAAAAATTCGGCCCGAAAAAAAAACGACAGTGGTACCCCTTACGTTTTTCTTTTTGGGCGAAAAATTAAGTTTCTCCAATCTTCCCAAATTCTGATAGAGGGCCATGAGACTTAGACCTGAGTGCAAAAATGGAGGTTCTAGCCCCTTCCAGAGCTGAGATATCGAAACTCAAAAATTCGGCCCGAAAAAAAAACGACAGTGGTACCCCTTACGTTTTTTTTTTTTGGGCGAAAAATTAAGTTTCTCCAATCTTCCCAAATTCTGATAGAGGGCCATGAGACTTAGACCTGAGTGCAAAAATGGAGGTTCTAGCCCCTTCCAGAGCTGAGATATCGAAACTCAAAAATTCGGCCCGAAAAAAAAACGACAGTGGTACCCCTTACGTTTTTTTTTTTTTGGGCGAAAAATTAAGTTTCTCCAATCTTCCCAAATTCTGATAGAGGGCCATGAGACTTAGACCTGAGTGCAAAAATGGAGGTTCTAGCCCCTTCCAGAGCTGAGATATCGAAACTCAAAAATTCGGCCCGAAAAAAAAACGACAGTGGTACCCCTTACGTTTTTTTTTTTTGGGCGAAAAATTAAGTTTCTCCAATCTTCCCAAATTCTGATAGAGGGCCATGAGACTTAGACCTGAGTGCAAAAATGGAGGTTCTAGCCCCTTCCAGAGCTGAGATATCGAAACTCAAAAATTCGGCCCGAAAAAAAAACGACAGTGGTACCCCTTACGGTTTTTTTTTTTTGGGCGAAAAATTAAGTTTCTCCAATCTTCCCAAATTCTGATAGAGGGCCATGAGACTTAGACCTGAGTGCAAAAATGGAGGTTCTAGCCCCTTCCAGAGCTGAGATATCGAAACTCAAAAATTCGGCCCGAAAAAAAAACGACAGTGGTACCCCTTACGTTTTTTTTTTTGGGCGAAAAATTAAGTTTCTCCAATCTTCCCAAATTCTGATAGAGGGCCATGAGACTTAGACCTGAGTGCAAAAATGGAGGTTCTAGCCCCTTCCAGAGCTGAGATATCGAAACTCAAAAATTCGGCCCGAAAAAAAAACGACAGTGGTACCCCTTACGTTTTTTTTTTTGGGCGAAAAATTAAGTTTCTCCAATCTTCCCAAATTCTGATAGAGGGCCATGAGACTTAGACCTGAGTGCAAAAATGGAGGTTCTAGCCCCTTCCAGAGCTGAGATATCGAAACTCAAAAATTCGGCCCGAAAAAAAAACGACAGTGGTACCCCTTACGTTTTTTTTTTTGGGCGAAAAATCAAGTTTCTCCAATCTTCCCAAATTCTGATAGAGGGCCATGAGACTTAGACCTGAGTGCAAAAATGGAGGTTCTAGCCCCTTCCAGAGCTGAGATATCGAAACTCAAAAATTCGGCCCGAAAAAAAAACGACAGTGGTACCCCTTACGTTTTTTTTTTTGGGCGAAAAATTAAGTTTCTCCAATCTTCCCAAATTCTGATAGAGGGCCATGAGACTTAGACCTGAGTGCAAAAATGGAGGTTCTAGCCCCTTCCAGAGCTGAGATATCGAAACTCAAAAATTCGGCCCGAAAAAAAAAACGACAGTGGTACCCCTTACGTTTTTTTTTTTGGGCGAAAAATTAAGTTTCTCCAATCTTCCCAAATTCTGATAGAGGGCCATGAGACTTAGACCTGAATGCAAAAATGGAGGTTCTAGCCCCTTCCAGAGCTGAGATATCGAAACTCAAAAATTCGGCCCGAAAAAAAAACGACAGTGGTACCCCTTACGTTTTTTTTTTTGGGCGAAAAATTAAGTTTCTCCAATCTTCCCAAATTCTGATAGAGGGCCATGAGACTTAGACCTGAGTGCAAAAATGGAGGTTCTAGCCCCTTCCAGAGCTGAGATATCGAAACTCAAAAATTTGGCCCGAAAAAAAAACGACAGTGGTACCCCTTACGTTTTTTTTTTTGGGCGAAAAATTAAGTTTCTCCAATCTTCCCAAATTCTGATAGAGGGCCATGAGACTTAGACCTGAGTGCAAAAATGGAGGTTCTAGCCCCTTCCAGAGCTGAGATATCGAAACTCAAAAATTCGGCCCGAAAAAAAAAACGACAGTGGTACCCCTTACGTTTTTTTTTTTGGGCGAAAAATTAAGTTTCTCCAATCTTCCCAGATTCTGATAGAGGGCCATGAGACTTAGACCTGAGTGCAAAAATGGAGGTTCTAGCCCCTTCCAGAGCTGAGATATCGAAACTCAAAAATTCGGCCCGAAAAAAAAACGACAGTGGTACCCCTTACGTTTTTTTTTTGGGCGAAAAATTAAGTTTCTCCAATCTTCCCAAATTCTGATAGAGGGCCATGAGACTTAGACCTGAGTGCAAAAATGGAGGTTCTAGCCCCTTCCAGAGCTGAGATATCGAAACTCAAAAATTCGGCCCGAAAAAAAAAAACGACAGTGGTACCCCTTACGTTTTTTTTTTTGGGCGAAAAATTAAGTTTCTCCAATCTTCCCAAATTCTGATAGAGGGCCATGAGACTTAGACCTAAGTGCAAAAATGGAGGTTCTAGCCCCTTCCAGAGCTGAGATATCGAAACTCAAAAATTCGGCCCGAAAAAAAAACGACAGTGGTACCCCTTACGTTTTTTTTTTTGGGCGAAAAATTAAGTTTCTCCAATCTTCCCAAATTCTGATAGAGGGCCATGAGACTTAGACCTGAGTGCAAAAATGGAGGTTCTAGCCCCTTCCAGAGCTGAGATATCGAAACTCAAAAATTCGGCCCGAAAAAAAAACGACAGTGGTACCCCTTACGTTTTTTTTTTTGGGCGAAAAATTAAGTTTCTCCAATCTTCCCAAATTCTGATAGAGGGCCATGAGACTTAGACCTGAGTGCAAAAATGGAGGTTCTAGCCCCTTCCAGAGCTGAGATATCGAAACTCAAAAATTCGGCCCGAAAAAAAACCGACAGTGGTACCCCTTACGTTTTTTTTTTTTGGGCGAAAAATTAAGTTTCTCCAATCTTCCCAAATTCTGATAGAGGGCCATGAGACTTAGACCTGAGTGCAAAAATGGAGGTTCTAGCCCCTTCCAGAGCTGAGATATCGAAACTCAAAAATTCGGCCCGAAAAAAAAACGACAGTGGTACCCCTTACGTTTTTTTTTTTGGGCGAAAAATTAAGTTTCTCCAATCTTCCCAAATTCTGATAGAGGGCCATGAGACTTAGACCTGAGTGCAAAAATGGAGGTTCTAGCCCCTTCCAGAGCTGAGATATCGAAACTCAAAAATTCGGCCCGAAAAAAAACCGACAGTGGTACCCCTTACGTTTTTTTTTTTGGGGCGAAAAATTAAGTTTCTCCAATCTTCCCAAATTCTGATAGAGGGCCATGAGACTTAGACCTGAGTGCAAAAATGGAGGTTCTAGCCCCTTCCAGAGCTGAGTTATCGAAACTCAAAAATTCGGCCCGAAAAAAAAACGACAGTGGTACCCCTTACGTTTTTTTTTTTTTGGGCGAAAAATTAAGTTTCTCCAATCTTCCCAAATTCTGATAGAGGGCCATGAGACTTAGACCTGAGTGCAAAAATGGAGGTTCTAGCCCCTTCCAGAGCTGAGATATCGAAACTCAAAAATTCGGCCCGGAAAAAAAACGACAGTGGTACCCCTTACGTTTTTTTTTTTGGGCGAAAAATTAAGTTTCTCCAATCTTCCCAAATTCTGATAGAGGGCCATGAGACTTAGACCTGAGTGCAAAAATGGAGGTTCTAGCCCCTTCCAGAGCTGAGATATCGAAACTCAAAAATTCGGCCCGAAAAAAAAACGACAGTGGTACCCCTTACGTTTTTTTTTTTGGGCGAAAAATTAAGTTTCTCCAATCTTCCCAAATTCTGATAGAGGGCCATGAGACTTAGACCTGAGTGCAAAAATGGAGGTTCTAGCCCCTTCCAGAGCTGAGATATCGAAACTCAAAAATTCGGCCCGAAAAAAAAAACGACAGTGGTACCCCTTACGTTTTTTTTTTGGGCGAAAAATTAAGTTTCTCCAATCTTCCCAAATTCTGATAGAGGGCCATGAGACTTAGACCTGAGTGCAAAAATGGAGGCTCTAGCCCCTTCCAGAGCTGAGATATCGAAACTCAAAAATTCGGCCCGAAAAAAAAAACGACAGTGGTACCCCTTACGTTTTTTTTTTTGGGCGAAAAATTAAGTTTCTCCAATCTTCCCAAATTCTGATAGAGGGCCATGAGACTTAGACCTGAGTGCAAAAATGGAGGTTCTAGCCCCTTGCAGAGCTGAGATATCGAAACTCAAAAATTCGGCCCGAAAAAAAAACGACAGTGGTACCCCTTACGTTTTTCTTTTTGGGCGAAAAATTAAGTTTCTCCAATCTTCCCAAATTCTGATAGAGGGCCATGAGACTTAGACCTGAGTGCAAAAATGGAGGTTCTAGCCCCTTCCAGAGCTGAGATATCGAAACTCAAAAATTCGGCCCGAAAAAAAAACGACAGTGGTACCCCTTACGTTTTTTTTTTTTGGGCGAAAAATTAAGTTTCTCCAATCTTCCCAAATTCTGATAGAGGGCCATGAGACTTAGACCTGAGTGCAAAAATGGAGGTTCTAGCCCCTTCCAGAGCTGAGATATCGAAACTCAAAAATTCGGCCCGAAAAAAAAACGACAGTGGTACCCCTTACGTTTTTTTTTTTTGGGCGAAAAATTAAGTTTCTCCAATCTTCCCAAATTCTGATAGAGGGCCATGAGACTTAGACCTGAGTGCAAAAATGGAGGTTCTAGCCCCTTCCAGAGCTGAGATATCGAAACTCAAAAATTCGGCCCGAAAAAAAAACGACAGTGGTACCCCTTACGGTTTTTTTTTTTTGGGCGAAAAATTAAGTTTCTCCAATCTTCCCAAATTCTGATAGAGGGCCATGAGACTTAGACCTGAGTGCAAAAATGGAGGTTCTAGCCCCTTCCAGAGCTGAGATATCGAAACTCAAAAATTCGGCCCGAAAAAAAAACGACAGTGGTACCCCTTACGTTTTTTTTTTTTGGGCGAAAAATTAAGTTTCTCCAATCTTCCCAAATTCTGATAGAGGGCCATGAGACTTAGACCTGAGTGCAAAAATGGAGGTTCTAGCCCCTTCCAGAGCTGAGATATCGAAACTCAAAAATTCGGCCCGAAAAAAAAACGACAGTGGTACCCCTTACGTTTTTTTTTTTGGGCGAAAAATTAAGTTTCTCCAATCTTCCCAAATTCTGATAGAGGGCCATGAGACTTAGACCTGAGTGCAAAAATGGAGGTTCTAGCCCCTTCCAGAGCTGAGATATCGAAACTCAAAAATTCGGCCCGAAAAAAAAACGACAGTGGTACCCCTTACGTTTTTTTTTTTTGGGCGAAAAATCAAGTTTCTCCAATCTTCCCAAATTCTGATAGAGGGCCATGAGACTTAGACCTGAGTGCAAAAATGGAGGTTCTAGCCCCTTCCAGAGCTGAGATATCGAAACTCAAAAATTCGGCCCGAAAAAAAAACGACAGTGGTACCCCTTACGTTTTTTTTTTTGGGCGAAAAATTAAGTTTCTCCAATCTTCCCAAATTCTGATAGAGGGCCATGAGACTTAGACCTGAGTGCAAAAATGGAGGTTCTAGCCCCTTCCAGAGCTGAGATATCGAAACTCAAAAATTCGGCCCGAAAAAAAAACGACAGTGGTACCCCTTACGTTTTTTTTTTTGGGCGAAAAATTAAGTTTCTCCAATCTTCCCAAATTCTGATAGAGGGCCATGAGACTTAGACCTGAATGCAAAAATGGAGGTTCTAGCCCCTTCCAGAGCTGAGATATCGAAACTCAAAAATTCGGCCCGAAAAAAAAACGACAGTGGTACCCCTTACGTTTTTTTTTTTGGGCGAAAAATTAAGTTTCTCCAATCTTCCCAAATTCTGATAGAGGGCCATGAGACTTAGACCTGAGTGCAAAAATGGAGGTTCTAGCCCCTTCCAGAGCTGAGATATCGAAACTCAAAAATTTGGCCCGAAAAAAAAACGACAGTGGTACCCCTTACGTTTTTTTTTTTGGGCGAAAAATTAAGTTTCTCCAATCTTCCCAAATTCTGATAGAGGGCCATGAGACTTAGACCTGAGTGCAAAAATGGAGGTTCTAGCCCCTTCCAGAGCTGAGATATCGAAACTCAAAAATTCGGCCCGAAAAAAAAACGACAGTGGTACCCCTTACGTTTTTTTTTTTTGGGCGAAAAATTAAGTTTCTCCAATCTTCCCAGATTCTGATAGAGGGCCATGAGACTTAGACCTGAGTGCAAAAATGGAGGTTCTAGCCCCTTCCAGAGCTGAGATATCGAAACTCAAAAATTCGGCCCGAAAAAAAAACGACAGTGGTACCCCTTACGTTTTTTTTTTGGGCGAAAAATTAAGTTTCTCCAATCTTCCCAAATTCTGATAGAGGGCCATGAGACTTAGACCTGAGTGCAAAAATGGAGGTTCTAGCCCCTTCCAGAGCTGAGATATCGAAACTCAAAAATTCGGCCCGAAAAAAAAAAACGACAGTGGTACCCCTTACGTTTTTTTTTTTGGGCGAAAAATTAAGTTTCTCCAATCTTCCCAAATTCTGATAGAGGGCCATGAGACTTAGACCTAAGTGCAAAAATGGAGGTTCTAGCCCCTTCCAGAGCTGAGATATCGAAACTCAAAAATTCGGCCCGAAAAAAAAACGACAGTGGTACCCCTTACGTTTTTTTTTTTGGGCGAAAAATTAAGTTTCTCCAATCTTCCCAAATTCTGATAGAGGGCCATGAGACTTAGACCTGAGTGCAAAAATGGAGGTTCTAGCCCCTTCCAGAGCTGAGATATCGAAACTCAAAAATTCGGCCCGAAAAAAAAACGACAGTGGTACCCCTTACGTTTTTTTTTTTGGGCGAAAAATTAAGTTTCTCCAATCTTCCCAAATTCTGATAGAGGGCCATGAGACTTAGACCTGAGTGCAAAAATGGAGGTTCTAGCCCCTTCCAGAGCTGAGATATCGAAACTCAAAAATTCGGCCCGAAAAAAAACCGACAGTGGTACCCCTTACGTTTTTTTTTTTTGGGCGAAAAATTAAGTTTCTCCAATCTTCCCAAATTCTGATAGAGGGCCATGAGACTTAGACCTGAGTGCAAAAATGGAGGTTCTAGCCCCTTCCAGAGCTGAGATATCGAAACTCAAAAATTCGGCCCGAAAAAAAAACGACAGTGGTACCCCTTACGTTTTTTTTTTTGGGCGAAAAATTAAGTTTCTCCAATCTTCCCAAATTCTGATAGAGGGCCATGAGACTTAGACCTGAGTGCAAAAATGGAGGTTCTAGCCCCTTCCAGAGCTGAGATATCGAAACTCAAAAATTCGGCCCGAAAAAAAACCGACAGTGGTACCCCTTACGTTTTTTTTTTGGGGCGAAAAATTAAGTTTCTCCAATCTTCCCAAATTCTGATAGAGGGCCATGAGACTTAGACCTGAGTGCAAAAATGGAGGTTCTAGCCCCTTCCAGAGCTGAGTTATCGAAACTCAAAAATTCGGCCCGAAAAAAAAACGACAGTGGTACCCCTTACGTTTTTTTTTTTTTGGGCGAAAAATTAAGTTTCTCCAATCTTCCCAAATTCTGATAGAGGGCCATGAGACTTAGACCTGAGTGCAAAAATGGAGGTTCTAGCCCCTTCCAGAGCTGAGATATCGAAACTCAAAAATTCGGCCCGGAAAAAAAACGACAGTGGTACCCCTTACGTTTTTTTTTTTGGGCGAAAAATTAAGTTTCTCCAATCTTCCCAAATTCTGATAGAGGGCCATGAGACTTAGACCTGAGTGCAAAAATGGAGGTTCTAGCCCCTTCCAGAGCTGAGATATCGAAACTCAAAAATTCGGCCCGAAAAAAAAACGACAGTGGTACCCCTTACGTTTTTTTTTTTTTGGGCGAAAAATTAAGTTTCTCCAATCTTCCCAAATTCTGATAGAGGGCCATGAGACTTAGACCTGAGTGCAAAAATGGAGGTTCTAGCCCCTTCCAGAGCTGAGATATCGAAACTCAAAAATTCGGCCCGAAAAAAAAACGACAGTGGTACCCCTTACGTTTTTTTTTTTGGGCGAAAAATTAAGTTTCTCCAATCTTCCCAAATTCTGATAGAGGGCCATGAGACTTAGACCTGAGTGCAAAAATGGAGGTTCTAGCCCCTTCCAGAGCTGAGATATCGAAACTCAAAAATTCGGCCCGAAAAAAAAACGACAGTGGTACCCCTTACGTTTTTTTTTTTGGGCGAAAAATTAAGTTTCTCCAATCTTCCCAAATTCTGATAGAGGGCCATGAGACTTAGACCTGAGTGCAAAAATGGAGGTTCTAGCCCCTTCCAGAGCTGAGATATCGAAACTCAAAAATTCGGCCCGAAAAAAAAACGACAGTGGTACCCCTTACGTTTTTTTTTTTTGGGCGAAAAATTAAGTTTCTCCAATCTTCCCAAATTCTGATAGAGGGCCATGAGACTTAGACCTGAGTGCAAAAATGGAGGTTCTAGCCCCTTCCAGAGCTGAGATATCGAAACTCAAAAATTCGGCCCGAAAAAAAAACGACAGTGGTACCCCTTACATTTTTTTTTTTTTGGGCGAAAAATTAAGTTTCTCCAATCTTCCCAAATTCTGATAGAGGGCCATGAGACTTAGACCTGAGTGCAAAAATGGAGGTTCTAGCCCCTTCCAGAGCTGAGATATCGAAACTCAAAAATTCGGCCCGAAAAAAAAACGACAGTGGTACCCCTTACGTTTTTTTTTTTTGGGCGAAAAATTAAGTTTCTCCAATCTTCCCAAATTCTGATAGAGGGCCATGAGACTTAGACCTGAGTGCAAAAATGGAGGTTCTAGCCCCTTCCAGAGCTGAGATATCGAAACTCAAAAATTCGGCCCGAAAAAAAAACGACAGTGGTACCCCTTACGTTTTTTTTTTTTGGGCGAAAAATTAAGTTTCTCCAATCTTCCCAAATTCTGATAGAGGGCCATGAGACTTAGACCTGAGTGCAAAAATGGAGGTTCTAGCCCCTTCCAGAGCTGAGATATCGAAACTCAAAAACTCGGCCCGAAAAAAAAAACGACAGTGGTACCCCTTACGTTTTTTTTTTTGGGCGAAAAATTAAGTTTCTCCAATCTTCCCAAATTCTGATAGAGGGCCATGAGACTTAGACCTGAGTGCAAAAATGGAGGTTCTAGCCCCTTCCAGAGCTGAGATATCGAAACTCAAAAATTCGGCCCGAAAAAAAAACGACAGTGGTACCCCTTACGTTTTTTTTTTTGGGCGAAAAATTAAGTTTCTCCAATCTTCCCAAATTCTGATAGAGGGCCATGAGACTTAGACCTGAGTGCAAAAATGGAGGTTCTAGCCCCTTCCAGAGCTGAGATATCGAAACTCAAAAATTCGGCCCGAAAAAAAAACGACAGTGGTACCCCTTACGTTTTTTTTTTTGGGCGAAAAATTAAGTTTCTCCAATCTTCCCAAATTCTGATAGAGGGCCATGAGACTTAGACCTGAGTGCAAAAATGGAGGTTCTAGCCCCTTCCAGAGCTGAGATATCGAAACTCAAAAATTCGGCCCGAAAAAAAAACGACAGTGGTACCCCTTACGTTTTTTTTTTTTGGGCGAAAAATTAAGTTTCTCCAATCTTCCCAAATTCTGATAGAGGGCCATGAGACTTAGACCTGAGTGCAAAAATGGAGGTTCTAGCCCCTTCCAGAGCTGAGATATCGAAACTCAAAAATTCGGCCCGAAAAAAAAACGACAGTGGTACCCCTTACGTTTTTTTTTTTTGGGCGAAAAATTAAGTTTCTCCAATCTTCCCAAATTCTGATAGAGGGCCATGAGACTTAGACCTGAGTGCAAAAATGGAGGTTCTAGCCCCTTCCAGAGCTGAGATATCGAAACTCAAAAATTCGGCCCGAAAAAAAAACGACAGTGGTACCCCTTACGTTTTTTTTTTTTGGGCGAAAAATTAAGTTTCTCCAATCTTCCCAAATTCTGATAGAGGGCCATGAGACTTAGACCTGAGTGCAAAAATGGAGGTTCTAGCCCCTTCCAGAGCTGAGATATCGAAACTCAAAAATTCGGCCCGAAAAAAAAACGACAGTGGTACCCCTTACGTTTTTTTTTTTTGGGCGAAAAATTAAGTTTCTCCAATCTTCCCAAATTCTGATAGAGGGCCATGAGACTTAGACCTGAGTGCAAAAATGGAGGCTCTAGCCCCTTCCAGAGCTGAGATATCGAAACTCAAAAATTCGGCCCGAAAAAAAAACGACAGTGGTACCCCTTACGTTTTTTTTTTTTGGGCGAAAAATTAAGTTTCTCCAATCTTCCCAAATTCTGATAGAGGGCCATGAGACTTAGACCTGAGTGCAAAAATGGAGGTTCTAGCCCCTTCCAGAGCTGAGATATCGAAACTCAAAAATTCGGCCCGAAAAAAAACGACAGTGGTACCCCTTACGTTTTTTTTTTTTGGGCGAAAAATTAAGTTTCTCCAATCTTCCCAAATTCTGATAGAGGGCCATGAGACTTAGACCTGAGTGCAAAAATGGAGGTTCTAGCCCCTTCCAGAGCTGAGATATCGAAACTCAAAAATTCGGCCCGAAAAAAAACGACAGTGGTACCCCTTACGTTTTTTTTTTTGGGCGAAAAATTAAGTTTCTCCAATCTTCCCAAATTCTGATAGAGGGCCATGAGACTTAGACCTGAGTGCAAAAATGGAGGTTCTAGCCCCTTCCAGAGCTGAGATATCGAAACTCAAAAATTCGGCCCGAAAAAAAAACGACAGTGGTACCCCTTACGTTTTTTTTTTGGGCGAAAAATTAAGTTTCTCCAATCTTCCCAAATTCTGATAGAGGGCCATGAGACTTAGACCTGAGTGCAAAAATGGAGGTTCTAGCCCCTTCCAGAGCTGAGATATCGAAACTCAAAAATTCGGCCCGAAAAAAAAACGACAGTGGTACCCCTTACGTTTTTTTTTTTTTGGGCGAAAAATTAAGTTTCTCCAATCTTCCCAAATTCTGATAGAGGGCCATGAGACTTAGACCTGAGTGCAAAAATGGAGGTTCTAGCCCCTTCCAGAGCTGAGATATCGAAACTCAAAAATTCGGCCCGAAAAAAAAACGACAGTGGTACCCCTTACGTTTTTTTTTTTTTGGGCGAAAAATTAAGTTTCTCCAATCTTCCCAAATTCTGATAGAGGGCCATGAGACTTAGACCTGAGTGCAAAAATGGAGGTTCTAGCCCCTTCCAGAGCTGAGATATCGAAACTCAAAAATTCGGCCCGAAAAAAAAACGACAGTGGTACCCCTTACGTTTTTTTTTTTGGGCGAAAAATTAAGTTTCTCCAATCTTCCCAAATTCTGATAGAGGGCCATGAGACTTAGACCTGAGTGCAAAAATGGAGGTTCTAGCCCCTTCCAGAGCTGAGATATCGAAACTCAAAAATTCGGCCCGAAAAAAAAACGACAGTGGTACCCCTTACGTTTTTTTTTTTGGGCGAAAAATTAAGTTTCTCCAATCTTCCCAAATTCTGATAGAGGGCCATGAGACTTAGACCTGAGTGCAAAAATGGAGGTTCTAGC
This sequence comes from Pimephales promelas, assembly GCF_988280905.1. Taxonomy (NCBI): domain Eukaryota; kingdom Metazoa; phylum Chordata; class Actinopteri; order Cypriniformes; family Leuciscidae; genus Pimephales; species Pimephales promelas. The sequence continues at coordinate 121,712 of NW_028297300.1, read as the reverse complement.
CCCTTCCAGAGCTGAGATATCGAAACTCAAAAATTCGGCCCGAAAAAAAAACGACAGTGGTACCCCTTACGTTTTTTTTTTTGGGCGAAAAATTAAGTTTCTCCAATCTTCCCAAATTCTGATAGAGGGCCATGAGACTTAGACCTGAGTGCAAAAATGGAGGTTCTAGCCCCTTCCAGAGCTGAGATATCGAAACTCAAAAATTCGGCCCGAAAAAAAACCGACAGTGGTACCCCTTACGTTTTTTTTTTTTGGGCGAAAAATTAAGTTTCTCCAATCTTCCCAAATTCTGATAGAGGGCCATGAGACTTAGACCTGAGTGCAAAAATGGAGGTTCTAGCCCCTTCCAGAGCTGAGATATCGAAACTCAAAAATTCGGCCCGAAAAAAAAACGACAGTGGTACCCCTTACGTTTTTTTTTTGGGGCGAAAAATTAAGTTTCTCCAATCTTCCCAAATTCTGATAGAGGGCCATGAGACTTAGACCTGAGTGCAAAAATGGAGGTTCTAGCCCCTTCCAGAGCTGAGATATCGAAACTCAAAAATTCGGCCCGAAAAAAAACCGACAGTGGTACCCCTTACGTTTTTTTTTTTGGGCGAAAAATTAAGTTTCTCCAATCTTCCCAAATTCTGATAGAGGGCCATGAGACTTAGACCTGAGTGCAAAAATGGAGGTTCTAGCCCCTTCCAGAGCTGAGTTATCGAAACTCAAAAATTCGGCCCGAAAAAAAAACGACAGTGGTACCCCTTACGTTTTTTTTTTTTTGGGCGAAAAATTAAGTTTCTCCAATCTTCCCAAATTCTGATAGAGGGCCATGAGACTTAGACCTGAGTGCAAAAATGGAGGTTCTAGCCCCTTCCAGAGCTGAGATATCGAAACTCAAAAATTCGGCCCGGAAAAAAAACGACAGTGGTACCCCTTACGTTTTTTTTTTTGGGCGAAAAATTAAGTTTCTCCAATCTTCCCAAATTCTGATAGAGGGCCATGAGACTTAGACCTGAGTGCAAAAATGGAGGTTCTAGCCCCTTCCAGAGCTGAGATATCGAAACTCAAAAATTCGGCCCGAAAAAAAAACGACAGTGGTACCCCTTACGTTTTTTTTTTTTGGGCGAAAAATTAAGTTTCTCCAATCTTCCCAAATTCTGATAGAGGGCCATGAGACTTAGACCTGAGTGCAAAAATGGAGGTTCTAGCCCCTTCCAGAGCTGAGATATCGAAACTCAAAAATTCGGCCCGAAAAAAAAACGACAGTGGTACCCCTTACGTTTTTTTTTTTGGGCGAAAAATTAAGTTTCTCCAATCTTCCCAAATTCTGATAGAGGGCCATGAGACTTAGACCTGAGTGCAAAAATGGAGGTTCTAGCCCCTTCCAGAGCTGAGATATCGAAACTCAAAAATTCGGCCCGAAAAAAAAACGACAGTGGTACCCCTTACGTTTTTTTTTTTGGGCGAAAAATTAAGTTTCTCCAATCTTCCCAAATTCTGATAGAGGGCCATGAGACTTAGACCTGAGTGCAAAAATGGAGGTTCTAGCCCCTTCCAGAGCTGAGATATCGAAACTCAAAAATTCGGCCCGAAAAAAAAACGACAGTGGTACCCCTTACGTTTTTTTTTTTTGGGCGAAAAATTAAGTTTCTCCAATCTTCCCAAATTCTGATAGAGGGCCATGAGACTTAGACCTGAGTGCAAAAATGGAGGTTCTAGCCCCTTCCAGAGCTGAGATATCGAAACTCAAAAATTCGGCCCGAAAAAAAAACGACAGTGGTACCCCTTACGTTTTTTTTTTTTGGGCGAAAAATTAAGTTTCTCCAATCTTCCCAAATTCTGATAGAGGGCCATGAGACTTAGACCTGAGTGCAAAAATGGAGGTTCTAGCCCCTTCCAGAGCTGAGATATCGAAACTCAAAAATTCGGCCCGAAAAAAAAACGACAGTGGTACCCCTTACGTTTTTTTTTTTTGGGCGAAAAATTAAGTTTCTCCAATCTTCCCAAATTCTGATAGAGGGCCATGAGACTTAGACCTGAGTGCAAAAATGGAGGTTCTAGCCCCTTCCAGAGCTGAGATATCGAAACTCAAAAATTCGGCCCGAAAAAAAAACGACAGTGGTACCCCTTACGTTTTTTTTTTTGGGCGAAAAATTAAGTTTCTCCAATCTTCCCAAATTCTGATAGAGGGCCATGAGACTTAGACCTGAGTGCAAAAATGGAGGTTCTAGCCCCTTCCAGAGCTGAGATATCGAAACTCAAAAATTCGGCCCGAAAAAAAAACGACAGTGGTACCCCTTACGTTTTTTTTTTTGGGCGAAAAATTAAGTTTCTCCAATCTTCCCAAATTCTGATAGAGGGCCATGAGACTTAGACCTGAGTGCAAAAATGGAGGTTCTAGCCCCTTCCAGAGCTGAGATATCGAAACTCAAAAATTCGGCCCGAAAAAAAAACGACAGTGGTACCCCTTACGTTTTTTTTTTTGGGCGAAAAATTAAATTTCTCCAATCTTCCCAAATTCTGATAGAGGACCATGAGACTTAGACCTGAGTGCAAAAATGGAGGTTCTAGCCCCTTCCAGAGCTGAGATATCGAAACTCAAAAATTCGGCCCGAAAAAAAAAACGACAGTGGTACCCCTTACGTTTTTTTTTTTTGGGCGAAAAATTAAGTTTCTCCAATCTTCCCAAATTCTGATAGAGGGCCATGAGACTTAGACCTGAGTGCAAAAATGGAGGTTCTAGCCCCTTCCAGAGCTGAGATATCGAAACTCAAAAATTCGGCCCGAAAAAAAAACGACAGTGGTACCCCTTACGTTTTTTTTTTTGGGCGAAAAATTAAGTTTCTCCAATCTTCCCAAATTCTGATAGAGGGCCATGAGACTTAGACCTGAGTGCAAAAATGGAGGTTCTAGCCCCTTCCAGAGCTGAGATATCGAAACTCAAAAATTCGGCCCGAAAAAAAAACGACAGTGGTACCCCTTACGTTTTTTTTTTTTGGGCGAAAAATTAAGTTTCTCCAATCTTCCCAAATTCTGATAGAGGGCCATGAGACTTAGACCTGAGTGCAAAAATGGAGGTTCTAGCCCCTTCCGGAGCTGAGATATCGAAACTCAAAAATTCGGCCCGAAAAAAAAACGACAGTGGTACCCCTTACGTTTTTTTTTTTTGGGCGAAAAATTAAGTTTCTCCAATCTTCCCAAATTCTGATAGAGGGCCATGAGACTTAGACCTGAGTGCAAAAATGGAGGTTCTAGCCCCTTCCAGAGCTGAGATATCGAAACTCAAAAATTCGGCCCGAAAAAAAACGACAGTGGTACCCCTTACGTTTTTTTTTTTGGGCGAAAAATTAAGTTTCTCCAATCTTCCCAAATTCTGATAGAGGGCCATGAGACTTAGACCTGAGTGCAAAAATGGAGGTTCTAGCCCCTTCCAGAGCTGAGATATCGAAACTCAAAAATTCGGCCCGAAAAAAAAAACGACAGTGGTACCCCTTACGTTTTTTTTTTTGGGCGAAAAATTAAGTTTCTCCAATCTTCCCAAATTCTGATAGAGGGCCATGAGACTTAGACCTGAGTGCAAAAATGGAGGTTCTAGCCCCTTCCAGAGCTGAGATATCGAAACTCAAAAATTCGGCCCGAAAAAAAAACGACAGTGGTACCCCTTACGTTTTTTTTTTGGGCGAAAAATTAAGTTTCTCCAATCTTCCCAAATTCTGATAGAGGGCCATGAGACTTAGACCTGAGTGCAAAAATGGAGGTTCTAGCCCCTTCCAGAGCTGAGATATCGAAACTCAAAAATTCGGCCCGAAAAAAAAAACGACAGTGGTACCCCTTACGTTTTTTTTTTTGGGCGAAAAATTAAGTTTCTCCAATCTTCCCAAATTCTGATAGAGGGCCATGAGACTTAGACCTGAGTGCAAAAATGGAGGTTCTAGCCCCTTCCAGAGCTGAGATATCGAAACTCAAAAATTCGGCCCGAAAAAAAAAACGACAGTGGTACCCCTTACGTTTTTTTTTTTGGGCGAAAAATTAAGTTTCTCCAATCTTCCCAAATTCTGATAGAGGGCCATGAGACTTAGACCTGAGTGCAAAAATGGAGGTTCTAGCCCCTTCCAGAGCTGAGATATCGAAACTCAAAAATTCGGCCCGAAAAAAAAACGACAGTGGTACCCCTTACGTTTTTTTTTTTGGGCGAAAAATTAAGTTTCTCCAATCTTCCCAAATTCTGATAGAGGGCCATGAGACTTAGACCTGAGTGCAAAAATGGAGGTTCTAGCCCCTTCCAGAGCTGAGATATCGAAACTCAAAAATTCGGCCCGAAAAAAAAACGACAGTGGTACCCCTTACGTTTTTTTTTTTGGGCGAAAAATTAAGTTTCTCCAATCTTCCCAAATTCTGATAGAGGGCCATGAGACTTAGACCTGAGTGCAAAAATGGAGGTTCTAGCCCCTTCCAGAGCTGAGATATCGAAACTCAAAAATTCGGCCCGAAAAAAAAACGACAGTGGTACCCCTTACGTTTTTTTTTTTGGGCGAAAAATTAAGTTTCTCCAATCTTCCCAAATTCTGATAGAGGGCCATGAGACTTAGACCTGAGTGCAAAAATGGAGGTTCTAGCCCCTTCCAGAGCTGAGATATCGAAACTCAAAAATTCGGCCCGAAAAAAAAACGACAGTGGTACCCCTTACGTTTTTTTTTTGGGCGAAAAATTAAGTTTCTCCAATCTTCCCAAATTCTGATAGAGGGCCATGAGACTTAGACCTGAGTGCAAAAATGGAGGTTATAGCCCCTTCCAGAGCTGAGATATCGAAACTCAAAAATTCGGCCCGAAAAAAAAACGACAGTGGTACCCCTTACGTTTTTTTTTTGGGCGAAAAATTAAGTTTCTCCAATCTTCCCAAATTCTGATAGAGGGCCATGAGACTTAGACCTGAGTGCAAAAATGGAGGTTCTAGCCCCTTCCAGAGCTGAGATATCGAAACTCAAAAATTCGGCCCGAAAAAAAAACGACAGTGGTACCCCTTACGTTTTTTTTTTTGGGCGAAAAATTAAGTTTCTCCAATCTTCCCAAATTCTGATAGAGGGCCATGAGACTTAGACCTGAGTGCAAAAATGGAGGTTCTAGCCCCTTCCAGAGCTGAGATATCGAAACTCAAAAATTCGGCCCGAAAAAAAAACGACAGTGGTACCCCTTACGTTTTTTTTTTTGGGCGAAAAATTAAGTTTCTCCAATCTTCCCAAATTCTGATAGAGGGCCATGAGACTTAGACCTGAGTGCAAAAATGGAGGTTCTAGCCCCTTCCAGAGCTGAGATATCGAAACTCAAAAATTCGGCCCGAAAAAAAAACGACAGTGGTACCCCTTACGTTTTTTTTTTTGGGCGAAAAATTAAGTTTCTCCAATCTTCCCAAATTCTGATAGAGGGCCATGAGACTTAGACCTGAGTGCAAAAATGGAGGTTCTAGCCCCTTCCAGAGCTGAGATATCGAAACTCAAAAATTCGGCCCGAAAAAAAAACGACAGTGGTACCCCTTACGTTTTTTTTTTTGGGCGAAAAATTAAGTTTCTCCAATCTTCCCAAATTCTGATAGAGGGCCATGAGACTTAGACCTGAGTGCAAAAATGGAGGTTCTAGCCCCTTCCAGAGCTGAGATATCGAAACTCAAAAATTCGGCCCGAAAAAAAAACGACAGTGGTACCCCTTACGTTTTTTTTTTTGGGCGAAAAATTAAGTTTCTCCAATCTTCCCAAATTCTGATAGAGGGCCATGAGACTTAGACCTGAGTGCAAAAATGGAGGTTCTAGCCCCTTCCAGAGCTGAGATATCGAAACTCAAAAATTCGGCCCGAAAAAAAAAACGACAGTGGTACCCCTTACGTTTTTTTTTTTGGGCGAAAAATTAAGTTTCTCCAATCTTCCCAAATTCTGATAGAGGGCCATGAGACTTAGACCTGAGTGCAAAAATGGAGGTTCTAGCCCCTTCCAGAGCTGAGATATCGAAACTCAAAAATTCGGCCCGAAAAAAAAACGACAGTGGTACCCCTTACGTTTTTTTTTTTGGGCGAAAAATTAAGTTTCTCCAATCTTCCCAAATTCTGATAGAGGGCCATGAGACTTAGACCTGAGTGCAAAAATGGAGGTTCTAGCCCCTTCCAGAGCTGAGATATCGAAACTCAAAAATTCGGCCCGAAAAAAAAACAACAGTGGTACCCCTTACGTTTTTTTTTTGGGCGAAAAATTAAGTTTCTCCAATCTTCCCAAATTCTGATAGAGGGCCATGAGACTTAGACCTGAGTGCAAAAATGGAGGTTATAGCCCCTTCCAGAGCTGAGATATCGAAACTCAAAAATTCGGCCCGAAAAAAAAACGACAGTGGTACCCCTTACGTTTTTTTTTTTGGGCGAAAAATTAAGTTTCTCCAATCTTCCCAAATTCTGATAGAGGGCCATGAGACTTAGACCTGAGTGCAAAAATGGAGGTTCTAGCCCCTTCCAGAGCTGAGATATCGAAACTCAAAAATTCGGCCCGAAAAAAAAACGACAGTGGTACCCCTTACGTTTTTTTTTTCGGGCGAAAAATTAAGTTTCTCCAATCTTCCCAAATTCTGATAGAGGGCCATGAGACTTAGACCTGAGTGCAAAAATGGAGGTTCTAGCCCCTTCCAGAGCTGAGATATCGAAACTCAAAAATTCGGCCCGAAAAAAAAACGACAGTGGTACCCCTTACGTTTTTTTTTTTGGGCGAAAAATTAAGTTTCTCCAATCTTCCCAAATTCTGATAGAGGGCCATGAGACTTAGACCTGAGTGCAAAAATGGAGGTTCTAGCCCCTTCCAGAGCTGAGATATCGAAACTCAAAAATTCGGCCCGAAAAAAAAACGACAGTGGTACCCCTTACGTTTTTTTTTTTGGGCGAAAAATTAAGTTTCTCCAATCTTCCCAAATTCTGATAGAGGGCCATGAGACTTAGACCTGAGTGCAAAAATGGAGGTTCTAGCCCCTTCCAGAGCTGAGATATCGAAACTCAAAAATTCGGCCCGAAAAAAAAACGACAGTGGTACCCCTTACGTTTTTTTTTTTTGGGCGAAAAATTAAGTTTCTCCAATCTTCCCAAATTCTGATAGAGGGCCATGAAACTTAGACCTGAGTGCAAAAATGGAGGTTCTAGCCCCTTCCAGAGCTGAGATATCGAAACTCAAAAATTCGGCCCGAAAAAAAAACGACAGTGGTACCCCTTACGTTTTTTTTTTTGGGCGAAAAATTAAGTTTCTCCAATCTTCCCAAATTCTGATAGAGGGCCATGAGACTTAGACCTGAGTGCAAAAATGGAGGTTCTAGCCCCTTCCAGAGCTGAGATATCGAAACTCAAAAATTCGGCCCGAAAAAAAAACGACAGTGGTACCCCTTACGTTTTTTTTTTGGGCGAAAAATTAAGTTTCTCCAATCTTCCCAAATTCTGATAGAGGGCCATGAGACTTAGACCTGAGTGCAAAAATGGAGGTTCTAGCCCCTTCCAGAGCTGAGATATCGAAACTCAAAAATTCGGCCCGAAAAAAAAACGACAGTGGTACCCCTTACGTTTTTTTTTTTGGGCGAAAAATTAAGTTTCTCCAATCTTCCCAAATTCTGATAGAGGGCCATGAGACTTAGACCTGAGTGCAAAAATGGAGGTTATAGCCCCTTCCAGAGCTGAGATATCGAAACTCAAAAATTCGGCCCGAAAAAAAAACGACAGTGGTACCCCTTACGTTTTTTTTTTTGGGCGAAAAATTAAGTTTCTCCAATCTTCCCAAATTCTGATAGAGGGCCATGAGACTTAGACCTGAGTGCAAAAATGGAGGTTCTAGCCCCTTCCAGAGCTGAGATATCGAAACTCAAAAATTCGGCCCGAAAAAAAAACGACAGTGGTACCCCTTACGTTTTTTTTTTGGGCGAAAAATTAAGTTTCTCCAATCTTCCCAAATTCTGATAGAGGGCCATGAGACTTAGACCTGAGTGCAAAAATGGAGGTTCTAGCCCCTTCCAGAGCTGAGATATCGAAACTCAAAAATTCGGCCCGAAAAAAAAACGACAGTGGTACCCCTTACGTTTTTTTTTTTGGGCGAAAAATTAAGTTTCTCCAATCTTCCCAAATTCTGATAGAGGGCCATGAGACTTAGACCTGAGTGCAAAAATGGAGGTTCTAGCCCCTTCCAGAGCTGAGATATCGAAACTCAAAAATTCGGCCCGAAAAAAAAAACGACAGTGGTACCCCTTACGTTTTTTTTTTTGGGCGAAAAATTAAGTTTCTCCAATCTTCCCAAATTCTGATAGAGGGCCATGAGACTTAGACCTGAGTGCAAAAATGGAGGCTCTAGCCCCTTCCAGAGCTGAGATATCGAAACTCAAAAATTCGGCCCGAAAAAAAAACGACAGTGGTACCCCTTACGGTTTTTTTTTGGGCGAAAAATTAAGTTTCTCCAATCTTCCCAAATTCTGATAGAGGGCCATGAGACTTAGACCTGAGTGCAAAAATTGAGGCTCTAGCCCCTTCCAGAGCTGAGATATCGAAACTCAAAAATTCGGCCCGAAAAAAAAAACGACAGTGGTACCCCTTACGTTTTTTTTTCTTGGCGAAAAATTAAGTTTCTCCAATCTTCCCAAATTCTGATAGAGGGCCATGAGACTTAGACCTGAGTGCAAAAATGGAGGTTCTAGCCCCTTCCAGAGCTGAGATATCGAAACTCAAAAATTCGGCCCGAAAAAAAAAACGACAGTGGTACCCCTTACGTTTTTTTTTTTGGCCGAAAAATTAAGTTTCTCCAATCTTCCCAAATTCTGATAGAGGGCCATGAGACTTAGACCTGAGTGCAAAAATGGAGGTTCTAGCCCCTTCCAGAGCTGAGATATCGAAACTCAAAAATTCGGCCCGAAAAAAAAAACGACAGTGGTACCCCTTACGTTTTTTTTTTTTTGGGCGAAAAATTAAGTTTCTCCAATCTTCCCAAATTCTGATAGAGGGCCATGAGACTTAGACCTGAGTGCAAAAATGGAGGTTCTAGCCCCTTCCAGAGCTGAGATATCGAAACTCAAAAATTCGGCCCGAAAAAAAAACGACAGTGGTACCCCTTACGTTTTTTTTTTTGGGCGAAAAATTAAGTTTCTCCAATCTTCCCAAATTCTGATAGAGGGCCATGAGACTTAGACCTGAGTGCAAAAATGGAGGTTCTAGCCCCTTCCAGAGCTGAGATATCGAAACTCAAAAATTCGGCCGGAAAAAAAAACGACAGTGGTACCCCTTACGTTTTTTTTTTTTTGGGCGAAAAATTAAGTTTCTCCAATCTTCCCAAATTCTGATAGAGGGCCATGAGACTTAGACCTGAGTGCAAAAATGGAGGTTCTAGCCCCTTCCAGAGCTGAGATATCGAAACTCAAAAATTCGGCCCGAAATAAAACGACAGTGGTACCCCTTACGTTTTTTTTTTTGGGCGAAAAATTAAGTTTCTCCAATCTTCCCAAATTCTGATAGAGGGCCATGAGACTTAGACCTGAGTGCAAAAATGGAGGTTCTAGCCCCTTCCAGAGCTGAGATATCGAAACTCAAAAATTCGGCCCGAAAAAAAAACGACAGTGGTACCCCTTACGTTTTTTTTTTTGGGCGAAAAATTAAGTTTCTCCAATCTTCCCAAATTCTGATAGAGGGCCATGAGACTTAGACCTGAGTGCAAAAATGGAGGTTCTAGCCCCTTCCAGAGCTGAGATATCGAAACTCAAAAATTCGGCCCGAAAAAAAAACGACAGTGGTACCCCTTACGTTTTTTTTTTGGGCGAAAAATTAAGTTTCTCCAATCTTCCCAAATTCTGATAGAGGGCCATGAGACTTAGACCTGAGTGCAAAAATGGAGGTTCTAGCCCCTTCCAGAGCTGAGATATCGAAACTCAAAAATTCGGCCCGAAAAAAAAACGACAGTGGTACCCCTTACGTTTTTTTTTTTGGGCGAAAAATTAAGTTTCTCCAATCTTCCCAAATTCTGATAGAGGGCCATGAGACTTAGACCTGAGTGCAAAAATGGAGGTTCTAGCCCCTTCCAGAGCTGAGATATCGAAACTCAAAAATTCGGCCCGAAAAAAAAACGACAGTGGTACCCCTTACGTTTTTTTTTTTGGGCGAAAAATTAAGTTTCTCCAATCTTCCCAAATTCTGATAGAGGGCCATGAGACTTAGACCTGAGTGCAAAAATGGAGGTTCTAGCCCCTTCCAGAGCTGAGATATCGAAACTCAAAAATTCGGCCCGAAAAAAAAACGACAGTGGTACCCCTTACGTTTTTTTTTTTGGGCGAAAAATTAAGTTTCTCCAATCTTCCCAAATTCTGATAGAGGGCCATGAGACTTAGACCTGAGTGCAAAAATGGAGGTTCTAGCCCCTTCCAGAGCTGAGATATCGAAACTCAAAAATTCGGCCCGAAAAAAAAACGACAGTGGTACCCCTTACGTTTTTTTTTTTGGGCGAAAAATTAAGTTTCTCCAATCTTCCCAAATTCTGATAGAGGGCCATGAGACTTAGACCTGAGTGCAAAAATGGAGGTTCTAGCCCCTTCCAGAGCTGAGATATCGAAACTCAAAAATTCGGCCCGAAAAAAAAACGCAGCTGGTACCCCTTACGTTTTTTTTTTTGGGCGAAAAATTAAGTTTCTCCAATCTTCCCAAATTCTGATAGAGGGCCATGAGACTTAGACCTGAGTGCAAAAATGGAGGTTCTAGCCCCTTCCAGAGCTGAGATATCGAAACTCAAAAATTCGGCCCGAAAAAAAAACGACAGTGGTACCCCTTACGTTTTTTTTTTTGGGCGAAAAATTAAGTTTCTCCAATCTTCCCAAATTCTGATAGAGGGCCATGAGACTTAGACCTGAGTGCAAAAATGGAGGTTCTAGCCCCTTCCAGAGCTGAGATATCGAAACTCAAAAATTCGGCCCGAAAAAAAAACGACAGTGGTACCCCTTACGTTTTTTTTTTTGGGCGAAAAATTAAGTTTCTCCAATCTTCCCAAATTCTGATAGAGGGCCATGAGACTTAGACCTGAGTGCAAAAATGGAGGTTCTAGCCCCTTCCAGAGCTGAGATATCGAAACTCAAAAATTCGGCCCGAAAAAAAAACGACAGTGGTACCCCTTACGTTTTTTTTTTTGGGCGAAAAATTAAGTTTCTCCAATCTTCCCAAATTCTGATAGAGGGCCATGAGACTTAGACCTGAGTGCAAAAATGGAGGTTCTAGCCCCTTCCAGAGCTGAGATATCGAAACTCAAAAATTCGGCCCGAAAAAAAAACGACAGTGGTACCCCTTACGTTTTTTTTTTTGGGCGAAAAATTAAGTTTCTCCAATCTTCCCAAATTCTGATAGAGGGCCATGAGACTTAGACCTGAGTGCAAAAATGGAGGTTCTAGCCCCTTCCAGAGCTGAGATATCGAAACTCAAAAATTCGGCCCGAAAAAAAAACGACAGTGGTACCCCTTACGTTTTTTTTTTTGGGCGAAAAATTAAGTTTCTCCAATCTTCCCAAATTCTGATAGAGGGCCATGAGACTTAGACCTGAGTGCAAAAATGGAGGTTCTAGCCCCTTCCAGAGCTGAGATATCGAAACTCAAAAATTCGGCCCGAAAAAAAAACGACAGTGGTACCCCTTACGTTTTTTTTTTGGGCGAAAAATTAAGTTTCTCCAATCTTCCCAAATTCTGATAGAGGGCCATGAGACTTAGACCTGAGTGCAAAAATGGAGGTTCTAGCCCCTTCCAGAGCTGAGATATCGAAACTCAAAAATTCGGCCCGAAAAAAAAACGACAGTGGTACCCCTTACGTTTTTTTTTTGGGCGAAAAATTAAGTTTCTCCAATCTTCCCAAATTCTGATAGAGGGCCATGAGACTTAGACCTGAGTGCAAAAATGGAGGTTCTAGCCCCTTCCAGAGCTGAGATATCGAAACTCAAAAATTCGGCCCGAAAAAAAAACGACAGTGGTACCCCTTACGTTTTTTTTTTGGGCGAAAAATTAAGTTTCTCCAATCTTCCCAAATTCTGATAGAGGGCCATGAGACTTAGACCTGAGTGCAAAAATGGAGGTTCTAGCCCCTTCCAGAGCTGAGATATCGAAACTCAAAAATTCGGCCCGAAAAAAAAACGACAGTGGTACCCCTTACGTTTTTTTTTTTGGGCGAAAAATTAAGTTTCTCCAATCTTCCCAAATTCTGATAGAGGGCCATGAGACTTAGACCTGAGTGCAAAAATGGAGGTTCTAGCCCCTTCCAGAGCTGAGATATCGAAACTCAAAAATTCGGCCCGAAAAAAAAACGACAGTGGTACCCCTTACGTTTTTTTTTTTGGTCGAAAAATTAAGTTTCTCCAATCTTCCCAAATTCTGATAGAGGGCCATGAGACTTAGACCTGAGTGCAAAAATGGAGGTTCTAGCCCCTTCCAGAGCTGAGATATCGAAACTCAAAAATTCGGCCCGAAAAAAAAAACGACAGTGGTACCCCTTACGTTTTTTTTTTTGGCCGAAAAATTAAGTTTCTCCAATCTTCCCAAATTCTGATAGAGGGCCATGAGACTTAGACCTGAGTGCAAAAATGGAGGTTCTAGCCCCTTCCAGAGCTGAGATATCGAAACTCAAAAATTCGGCCCGAAAAAAAAACGACAGTGGTACCCCTTACGTTTTTTTTTTTTTGGGCGAAAAATTAAGTTTCTCCAATCTTCCCAAATTCTGATAGAGGGCCATGAGACTTAGACCTGAGTGCAAAAATGGAGGTTCTAGCCCCTTCCAGAGCTGAGATATCGAAACTCAAAAATTCGGCCCGAAAAAAAAACGACAGTGGTACCCCTTACGTTTTTTTTTTTGGGCGAAAAATTAAGTTTCTCCAATCTTCCCAAATTCTGATAGAGGGCCATGAGACTTAGACCTGAGTGCAAAAATGGAGGTTCTAGCCCCTTCCAGAGCTGAGATATCGAAACTCAAAAATTCGGCCCGAAAAAAAAAACGACAGTGGTACCCCTTACGTTTTTTTTTTTGGGCGAAAAATTAAGTTTCTCCAATCTTCCCAAATTCTGATAGAGGGCCATGAGACTTAGACCTGAGTGCAAAAATGGAGGTTCTAGCCCCTTCCAGAGCTGAGATATCGAAACTCAAAAATTCGGCCGGAAAAAAAAACGACAGTGGTACCCCTTACGTTTTTTTTTTTTGGGCGAAAAATTAAGTTTCTCCAATCTTCCCAAATTCTGATAGAGGGCCATGAGACTTAGACCTGAGTGCAAAAATGGAGGTTCTAGCCCCTTCCAGAGCTGAGATATCGAAACTCAAAAATTCGGCCCGAAATAAAACGACAGTGGTACCCCTTACGTTTTTTTTTTTGGGCGAAAAATTAAGTTTCTCCAATCTTCCCAAATTCTGATAGAGGGCCATGAGACTTAGACCTGAGTGCAAAAATGGAGGTTCTAGCCCCTTCCAGAGCTGAGATATCGAAACTCAAAAATTCGGCCCGAAAAAAAAACGACAGTGGTACCCCTTACGTTTTTTTTTTTGGGCGAAAAATTAAGTTTCTCCAATCTTCCCAAATTCTGATAGAGGGCCATGAGACTTAGACCTGAGTGCAAAAATGGAGGTTCTAGCCCCTTCCAGAGCTGAGATATCGAAACTCAAAAATTCGGCCCGAAAAAAAAACGACAGTGGTACCCCTTACGTTTTTTTTTTGGGCGAAAAATTAAGTTTCTCCAATCTTCCCAAATTCTGATAGAGGGCCATGAGACTTAGACCTGAGTGCAAAAATGGAGGTTCTAGCCCCTTCCAGAGCTGAGATATCGAAACTCAAAAATTCGGCCCGAAAAAAAAACGACAGTGGTACCCCTTACGTTTTTTTTTTTGGGCGAAAAATTAAGTTTCTCCAATCTTCCCAAATTCTGATAGAGGGCCATGAGACTTAGACCTGAGTGCAAAAATGGAGGTTCTAGCCCCTTCCAGAGCTGAGATATCGAAACTCAAAAATTCGGCCCGAAAAAAAAACGACAGTGGTACCCCTTACGTTTTTTTTTTTGGGCGAAAAATTAAGTTTCTCCAATCTTCCCAAATTCTGATAGAGGGCCATGAGACTTAGACCTGAGTGCAAAAATGGAGGTTCTAGCCCCTTCCAGAGCTGAGATATCGAAACTCAAAAATTCGGCCCGAAAAAAAAACGACAGTGGTACCCCTTACGTTTTTTTTTTGGGCGAAAAATTAAGTTTCTCCAATCTTCCCAAATTCTGATAGAGGGCCATGAGACTTAGACCTGAGTGCAAAAATGGAGGTTCTAGCCCCTTCCAGAGCTGAGATATCGAAACTCAAAAATTCGGCCCGAAAAAAAAACGACAGTGGTACCCCTTACGTTTTTTTTTTTGGGCGAAAAATTAAGTTTCTCCAATCTTCCCAAATTCTGATAGAGGGCCATGAGACTTAGACCTGAGTGCAAAAATGGAGGTTCTAGCCCCTTCCAGAGCTGAGATATCGAAACTCAAAAATTCGGCCCGAAAAAAAAAACGACAGTGGTACCCCTTACGTTTTTTTTTTTTGGGCGAAAAATTAAGTTTCTCCAATCTTCCCAAATTCTGATAGAGGGCCATGAGACTTAGACCTGAGTGCAAAAATGGAGGTTCTAGCCCCTTCCAGAGCTGAGATATCGAAACTCAAAAATTCGGCCCGAAAAAAAAACGACAGTGGTACCCCTTACGGTTTTTTTTTTGGGCGAAAAATTAAGTTTCTCCAATCTTCCCAAATTCTGATAGAGGGCCATGAGACTTAGACCTGAGTGCAAAAATGGAGGTTCTAGCCCCTTCCAGAGCTGAGATATCGAAACTCAAAAATTCGGCCGGAAAAAAAAACGACAATGGTACCCCTTACGTTTTTTTTTTTTTGGGCGAAAAATTAAGTTTCTCCAATCTTCCCAAATTCTGATAGAGGGCCATGAGACTTAGACCTGAGTGCAAAAATGGAGGTTCTAGCCCCTTCCAGAGCTGAGATATCGAAACTCAAAAATTCGGCCCGAAAAAAAAACGACAGTGGTACCCCTTACGTTTTTTTTTTTGGGCGAAAAATTAAGTTTCTCCAATCTTCCCAAATTCTGATAGAGGGCCATGAGACTTAGACCTGAGTGCAAAAATGGAGGTTCTAGCCCCTTCCAGAGCTGAGATATCGAAACTCAAAAATTCGGCCCGAAAAAAAAACGACAGTGGTACCCCTTACGTTTTTTTTTTTGGGCGAAAAATTAAGTTTCTCCAATCTTCCCAAATTCTGATAGAGGGCCATGAGACTTAGACCTGAGTGCAAAAATGGAGGTTCTAGCCCCTTCCAGAGCTGAGATATCGAAACTCAAAAATTCGGCCCGAAAAAAAAACGACAGTGGTACCCCTTACGTTTTTTTTTTTGGGCGAAAAATTAAGTTTCTCCAATCTTCCCAAATTCTGATAGAGGGCCATGAGACTTAGACCTGAGTGCAAAAATGGAGGTTCTAGCCCCTTCCAGAGCTGAGATATCGAAACTCAAAAATTCGGCCCGAAAAAAAAAACGACAGTGGTACCCCTTACGTTTTTTTTTTTGGCGAAAAATTAAGTTTCTCCAATCTTCCCAAATTCTGATAGAGGGCCATGAGACTTAGACCTGAGTGCAAAAATGGAGGTTCTAGCCCCTTCCAGAGCTGAGATATCGAAACTCAAAAATTCGGCCCGAAAAAAAAACGACAGTGGTACCCCTTACGTTTTTTTTTTGGGCGAAAAATTAAGTTTCTCCAATCTTCCCAAATTCTGATA
Source organism: Pimephales promelas (assembly GCF_988280905.1). NCBI lineage: Eukaryota > Metazoa > Chordata > Actinopteri > Cypriniformes > Leuciscidae > Pimephales > Pimephales promelas. Next base: position 105,932 of record NW_028297300.1, on the reverse strand, counting down.
GAGGGCCATGAGACTTAGACCTGAGTGCAAAAATGGAGGTTCTAGCCCCTTCCAGAGCTGAGATATCGAAACTCAAAAATTCGGCCCGAAAAAAAAACGACAGTGGTACCCCTTACGTTTTTTTTTTTTGGGCGAAAAATTAAGTTTCTCCAATCTTCCCAAATTCTGATAGAGGGCCATGAGACTTAGACCTGAGTGCAAAAATGGAGGTTCTAGCCCCTTCCAGAGCTGAGATATCGAAACTCAAAAATTCGGCCCGAAAAAAAAACGACAGTGGTACCCCTTACGTTTTTTTTTTTGGGCGAAAAATTAAGTTTCTCCAATCTTCCCAAATTCTGATAGAGGGCCATGAGACTTAGACCTGAGTGCAAAAATGGAGGTTCTAGCCCCTTCCAGAGCTGAGATATCGAAACTCAAAAATTCGGCCCGAAAAAAAAACGACAGTGGTACCCCTTACGTTTTTTTTTTTGGTCGAAAAATTAAGTTTCTCCAATCTTCCCAAATTCTGATAGAGGGCCATGAGACTTAGACCTGAGTGCAAAAATGGAGGTTCTAGCCCCTTCCAGAGCTGAGATATCGAAACTCAAAAATTCGGCCCGAAAAAAAAACGACAGTGGTACCCCTTACGTTTTTTTTTTTTGGGCGAAAAATTAAGTTTCTCCAATCTTCCCAAATTCTGATAGAGGGCCATGAGACTTAGACCTGAGTGAAAAATGGAGGTTCTAGCCCCTTCCAGAGCTGAGATATCGAAACTCAAAAATTCGGCCCGAAAAAAAAAACGACAGTGGTACCCCTTACGTTTTTTTTTTTGGGCGAAAAATTAAGTTTCTCCAATCTTCCCAAATTCTGATAGAGGGCCATGAGACTTAGACCTGAGTGCAAAAATGGAGGTTCTAGCCCCTTCCAGAGCTGAGATATCGAAACTCAAAAATTCGGCCCGAAAAAAAAACGACAGTGGTACCCCTTACGTTTTTTTTTTTGGGCGAAAAATTAAGTTTCTCCAATCTTCCCAAATTCTGATAGAGGGCCATGAGACTTAGACCTGAGTGCAAAAATGGAGGTTCTAGCCCCTTCCAGAGCTGAGATATCGAAACTCAAAAATTCGGCCCGAAAAAAAAACGACAGTGGTACCCCTTACGTTTTTTTTTTTGGGCGAAAAATTAAGTTTCTCCAATCTTCCCAAATTCTGATAGAGGGCCATGAGACTTAGACCTGAGTGCAAAAATGGAGGTTCTAGCCCCTTCCAGAGCTGAGATATCGAAACTCAAAAATTCGGCCCGAAAAAAAAACGACAGTGGTACCCCTTACGGTTTTTTTTTTTGGGCGAAAAATTAAGTTTCTCCAATCTTCCCAAATTCTGATAGAGGGCCATGAGACTTAGACCTGAGTGCAAAAATGGAGGTTCTAGCCCCTTCCAGAGCTGAGATATCGAAACTCAAAAATTCGGCCCGAAAAAAAAACGACAGTGGTACCCCTTACGTTTTTTTTTTTGGGCGAAAAATTAAATTTCTCCAATCTTCCCAAATTCTGATAGAGGACCATGAGACTTAGACCTGAGTGCAAAAATGGAGGTTCTAGCCCCTTCCAGAGCTGAGATATCGAAACTCAAAAATTCGGCCCGAAAAAAAAAACGACAGTGGTACCCCTTACGTTTTTTTTTTTGGGCGAAAAATTAAGTTTCTCCAATCTTCCCAAATTCTGATAGAGGGCCATGAGACTTAGACCTGAGTGCAAAAATGGAGGTTCTAGCCCCTTCCAGAGCTGAGATATCGAAACTCAAAAATTCAGCCCGAAAAAAAAACGACAGTGGTACCCCTTACGTTTTTTTTTTTGGGCGAAAAATTAAGTTTCTCCAATCTTCCCAAATTCTGATAGAGGGCCATGAGACTTAGACCTGAGTGCAAAAATGGAGGTTCTAGCCCCTTCCAGAGCTGAGATATCGAAACTCAAAAATTCGGCCCGAAAAAAAAACGACAGTGGTACCCCTTACGGTTTTTTTTTTTGGGCGAAAAATTAAGTTTCTCCAATCTTCCCAAATTCTGATAGAGGGCCATGAGACTTAGACCTGAGTGCAAAAATGGAGGTTCTAGCCCCTTCCAGAGCTGAGATATCGAAACTCAAAAATTCGGCCCGAAAAAAAAACGACAGTGGTACCCCTTACGTTTTTTTTTTTGGGCGAAAAATTAAGTTTCTCCAATCTTCCCAAATTCTGATAGAGGGCCATGAGACTTAGACCTGAGTGCAAAAATGGAGGTTCTAGCCCCTTCCAGAGCTGAGATATCGAAACTCAAAAATTCGGCCCGAAAAAAAAACGACAGTGGTACCCCTTACGGTTTTTTTTTTTGGGCGAAAAATTAAGTTTCTCCAATCTTCCCAAATTCTGATAGAGGGCCATGAGACTTAGACCTGAGTGCAAAAATGGAGGTTCTAGCCCCTTCCAGAGCTGAGATATCGAAACTCAAAAATTCGGCCCGAAAAAAAAACGACAGTGGTACCCCTTACGTTTTTTTTTTTGGGCGAAAAATTAAATTTCTCCAATCTTCCCAAATTCTGATAGAGGACCATGAGACTTAGACCTGAGTGCAAAAATGGAGGTTCTAGCCCCTTCCAGAGCTGAGATATCGAAACTCAAAAATTCGGCCCGAAAAAAAAAACGACAGTGGTACCCCTTACGTTTTTTTTTTTGGGCGAAAAATTAAGTTTCTCCAATCTTCCCAAATTCTGATAGAGGGCCATGAGACTTAGACCTGAGTGCAAAAATGGAGGTTCTAGCCCCTTCCAGAGCTGAGATATCGAAACTCAAAAATTCGGCCCGAAAAAAAAACGACAGTGGTACCCCTTACGTTTTTTTTTTTGGGCGAAAAATTAAGTTTCTCCAATCTTCCCAAATTCTGATAGAGGGCCATGAGACTTAGACCTGAGTGCAAAAATGGAGGTTCTAGCCCCTTCCAGAGCTGAGATATCGAAACTCAAAAATTCGGCCCGAAAAAAAAACGACAGTGGTACCCCTTACGTTTTTTTTTTTTGGGCGAAAAATTAAGTTTCTCCAATCTTCCCAAATTCTGATAGAGGGCCATGAGACTTAGACCTGAGTGCAAAAATGGAGGTTCTAGCCCCTTCCAGAGCTGAGATATCGAAACTCAAAAATTCGGCCCGAAAAAAAAACGACAGTGGTACCCCTTACGTTTTTTTTTTTTTGGGCGAAAAATTAAGTTTCTCCAATCTTCCCAAATTCTGATAGAGGGCCATGAGACTTAGACCTGAGTGCAAAAATGGAGGTTCTAGCCCCTTCCAGAGCTGAGATATCGAAACTCAAAAATTCGGCCCGAAAAAAAACGACAGTGGTACCCCTTACGTTTTTTTTTTTGGACGAAAAATTAAGTTTCTCCAATCTTCCCAAATTCTGATAGAGGGCCATGAGACTTAGACCTGAGTGCAAAAATGGAGGTTCTAGCCCCTTCCAGAGCTGAGATATCGAAACTCAAAAATTCGGCCCGAAAAAAAAACGACAGTGGTACCCCTTACGTTTTTTTTTTTTGGGCGAAAAATTAAGTTTCTCCAATCTTCCCAAATTCTGATAGAGGGCCATGAGACTTAGACCTGAGTGCAAAAATGGAGGTTCTAGCCCCTTCCAGAGCTGAGATATCGAAACTCAAAAATTCGGCCCGAAAAAAAAACGACAGTGGTACCCCTTACCTTTTTTTTTTTTGGGCGAAAAATTAAGTTTCTCCAATCTTCCCAAATTCTGATAGAGGGCCATGAGACTTAGACCTGAGTGCAAAAATGGAGGTTCTAGCCCCTTCCAGAGCTGAGATATCGAAACTCAAAAATTCGGCCCGAAAAAAAAACGACAGTGGTACCCCTTACGTTTTTTTTTTTGGGCGAAAAATTAAGTTTCTCCAATCTTCCCAAATTCTGATAGAGGGCCATGAGACTTAGACCTGAGTGCAAAAATGGAGGTTCTAGCCCCTTCCAGAGCTGAGATATCGAAACTCAAAAATTCGGCCCGAAAAAAAAAACGACAGTGGTACCCCTTACGGTTTTTTTTTTGGGCGAAAAATTAAGTTTCTCCAATCTTCCCAAATTCTGATAGAGGGCCATGAGACTTAGACCTGAGTGCAAAAATGGAGGTTCTAGCCCCTTCCAGAGCTGAGATATCGAAACTCAAAAATTCGGCCCGAAAAAAAAACGACAGTGGTACCCCTTACGTTTTTTTTTTTTGGGCGAAAAATTAAGTTTCTCCAATCTTCCCAAATTCTGATAGAGGGCCATGAGACTTAGACCTGAGTGCAAAAATGGAGGTTCTAGCCCCTTCCAGAGCTGAGATATCGAAACTCAAAAATTCGGCCCGAAAAAAAAACGACAGTGGTACCCCTTACGTTTTTTTTTTTGGGCGAAAAATTAAGTTTCTCCAATCTTCCCAAATTCTGATAGAGGGCCATGAGACTTAGACCTGAGTGCAAAAATGGAGGTTCTAGCCCCTTCCAGAGCTGAGATATCGAAACTCAAAAATTCGGCCCGAAAAAAAAACGACAGTGGTACCCCTTACGTTTTTTTTTTTGGGCGAAAAATTAAGTTTCTCCAATCTTCCCAAATTCTGATAGAGGGCCATGAGACTTAGACCTGAGTGCAAAAATGGAGGTTCTAGCCCCTTCCAGAGCTGAGATATCGAAACTCAAAAATTCGGCCCGAAAAAAAAACGACAGTGGTACCCCTTACGTTTTTTTTTTTGGGCGAAAAATTAAGTTTCTCCAATCTTCCCAAATTCTGATAGAGGGCCATGAGACTTAGACCTGAGTGCAAAAATGGAGGTTATAGCCCCTTCCAGAGCTGAGATATCGAAACTCAAAAATTCGGCCCGAAAAAAAAACGACAGTGGTACCCCTTACGTTTTTTTTTTTGGGCGAAAAATTAAGTTTCTCCAATCTTCCCAAATTCTGATAGAGGGCCATGAGACTTAGACCTGAGTGCAAAAATGGAGGTTCTAGCCCCTTCCAGAGCTGAGATATCGAAACTCAAAAATTCGGCCCGAAAAAAAAACGACAGTGGTACCCCTTACGTTTTTTTTTTGGGCGAAAAATTAAGTTTCTCCAATCTTCCCAAATTCTGATAGAGGGCCATGAGACTTAGACCTGAGTGCAAAAATGGAGGTTCTAGCCCCTTCCAGAGCTGAGATATCGAAACTCAAAAATTCGGCCCGAAAAAAAAACGACAGTGGTACCCCTTACGTTTTTTTTTTGGGCGAAAAATTAAGTTTCTCCAATCTTCCCAAATTCTGATAGAGGGCCATGAGACTTAGACCTGAGTGCAAAAATGGAGGTTCTAGCCCCTTCCAGAGCTGAGATATCGAAACTCAAAAATTCGGCCCGAAAAAAAAACGACAGTGGTACCCCTTACGTTTTTTTTTTGGGCGAAAAATTAAGTTTCTCCAATCTTCCCAAATTCTGATAGAGGGCCATGAGACTTAGACCTGAGTGCAAAAATGGAGGTTCTAGCCCCTTCCAGAGCTGAGATATCGAAACTCAAAAATTCGGCCCGAAAAAAAAACGACAGTGGTACCCCTTACGTTTTTTTTTTTGGGCGAAAAATTAAGTTTCTCCAATCTTCCCAAATTCTGATAGAGGGCCATGAGACTTAGACCTGAGTGCAAAAATGGAGGTTATAGCCCCTTCCAGAGCTGAGATATCGAAACTCAAAAATTCGGCCCGAAAAAAAAACGACAGTGGTACCCCTTACGTTTTTTTTTTTGGGCGAAAAATTAAGTTTCTCCAATCTTCCCAAATTCTGATAGAGGGCCATGAGACTTAGACCTGAGTGCAAAAATGGAGGTTCTAGCCCCTTCCAGAGCTGAGATATCGAAACTCAAAAATTCGGCCCGAAAAAAAAACGACAGTGGTACCCCTTACGTTTTTTTTTTGGGCGAAAAATTAAGTTTCTCCAATCTTCCCAAATTCTGATAGAGGGCCATGAGACTTAGACCTGAGTGCAAAAATGGAGGTTCTAGCCCCTTCCAGAGCTGAGATATCGAAACTCAAAAATTCGGCCCGAAAAAAAAACGACAGTGGTACCCCTTACGTTTTTTTTTTTGGGCGAAAAATTAAGTTTCTCCAATCTTCCCAAATTCTGATAGAGGGCCATGAGACTTAGACCTGAGTGCAAAAATGGAGGTTCTAGCCCCTTCCAGAGCTGAGATATCGAAACTCAAAAATTCGGCCCGAAAAAAAAAACGACAGTGGTACCCCTTACGTTTTTTTTTTTGGGCGAAAAATTAAGTTTCTCCAATCTTCCCAAATTCTGATAGAGGGCCATGAGACTTAGACCTGAGTGCAAAAATGGAGGCTCTAGCCCCTTCCAGAGCTGAGATATCGAAACTCAAAAATTCGGCCCGAAAAAAAAACGACAGTGGTACCCCTTACGTTTTTTTTTTGGGCGAAAAATTAAGTTTCTCCAATCTTCCCAAATTCTGATAGAGGGCCATGAGACTTAGACCTGAGTGCAAAAATTGAGGCTCTAGCCCCTTCCAGAGCTGAGATATCGAAACTCAAAAATTCGGCCCGAAAAAAAAAACGACAGTGGTACCCCTTACGTTTTTTTTTCTTGGCGAAAAATTAAGTTTCTCCAATCTTCCCAAATTCTGATAGAGGGCCATGAGACTTAGACCTGAGTGCAAAAATGGAGGTTCTAGCCCCTTCCAGAGCTGAGATATCGAAACTCAAAAATTCGGCCCGAAAAAAAAAAAACGACAGTGGTACCCCTTACGTTTTTTTTTTTGGCCGAAAAATTAAGTTTCTCCAATCTTCCCAAATTCTGATAGAGGGCCATGAGACTTAGACCTGAGTGCAAAAATGGAGGTTCTAGCCCCTTCCAGAGCTGAGATATCGAAACTCAAAAATTCGGCCCGAAAAAAAAAACGACAGTGGTACCCCTTACGTTTTTTTTTTTTGGGCGAAAAATTAAGTTTCTCCAATCTTCCCAAATTCTGATAGAGGGCCATGAGACTTAGACCTGAGTGCAAAAATGGAGGTTCTAGCCCCTTCCAGAGCTGAGATATCGAAACTCAAAAATTCGGCCCGAAAAAAAAACGACAGTGGTACCCCTTACGTTTTTTTTTTTGGGCGAAAAATTAAGTTTCTCCAATCTTCCCAAATTCTGATAGAGGGCCATGAGACTTAGACCTGAGTGCAAAAATGGAGGTTCTAGCCCCTTCCAGAGCTGAGATATCGAAACTCAAAAATTCGGCCGGAAAAAAAAACGACAGTGGTACCCCTTACGTTTTTTTTTTTTTGGGCGAAAAATTAAGTTTCTCCAATCTTCCCAAATTCTGATAGAGGGCCATGAGACTTAGACCTGAGTGCAAAAATGGAGGTTCTAGCCCCTTCCAGAGCTGAGATATCGAAACTCAAAAATTCGGCCCGAAAAAAAACGACAGTGGTACCCCTTACGTTTTTTTTTTTGGGCGAAAAATTAAGTTTCTCCAATCTTCCCAAATTCTGATAGAGGGCCATGAGACTTAGACCTGAGTGCAAAAATGGAGGTTCTAGCCCCTTCCAGAGCTGAGATATCGAAACTCAAAAATTCGGCCCGAAAAAAAAAACGACAGTGGTACCCCTTACGTTTTTTTTTTTGGGCGAAAAATTAAGTTTCTCCAATCTTCCCAAATTCTGATAGAGGGCCATGAGACTTAGACCTGAGTGCAAAAATGGAGGTTCTAGCCCCTTCCAGAGCTGAGATATCGAAACTCAAAAATTCGGCCCGAAAAAAAAACGACAGTGGTACCCCTTACGTTTTTTTTTTGGGCGAAAAATTAAGTTTCTCCAATCTTCCCAAATTCTGATAGAGGGCCATGAGACTTAGACCTGAGTGCAAAAATGGAGGTTCTAGCCCCTTCCAGAGCTGAGATATCGAAACTCAAAAATTCGGCCCGAAAAAAAAACGACAGTGGTACCCCTTACGTTTTTTTTTTTGGGCGAAAAATTAAGTTTCTCCAATCTTCCCAAATTCTGATAGAGGGCCATGAGACTTAGACCTGAGTGCAAAAATGGAGGTTCTAGCCCCTTCCAGAGCTGAGATATCGAAACTCAAAAATTCGGCCCGAAAAAAAAACGACAGTGGTACCCCTTACGTTTTTTTTTTTGGGCGAAAAATTAAGTTTCTCCAATCTTCCCAAATTCTGATAGAGGGCCATGAGACTTAGACCTGAGTGCAAAAATGGAGGTTCTAGCCCCTTCCAGAGCTGAGATATCGAAACTCAAAAATTCGGCCCGAAAAAAAAACGACAGTGGTACACCTTACGTTTTTTTTTTTGGGCGAAAAATTAAGTTTCTCCAATCTTCCCAAATTCTGATAGAGGGCCATGAGACTTAGACCTGAGTGCAAAAATGGAGGTTCTAGCCCCTTCCAGAGCTGAGATATCGAAACTCAAAAATTCGGCCCGAAAAAAAAACGACAGTGGTACCCCTTATGTTTTTTTTTTTGGGCGAAAAATTAAGTTTCTCCAATCTTCCCAAATTCTGATAGAGGGCCATGAGACTTAGACCTGAGTGCAAAAATGGAGGTTCTAGCCCCTTCCAGAGCTGAGATATCGAAACTCAAAAATTCGGCCCGAAAAAAAAAACGACAGTGGTACCCCTTACGTTTTTTTTTTTTGGGCGAAAAATTAAGTTTCTCCAATCTTCCCAAATTCTGATAGAGGGCCATGAGACTTAGACCTGAGTGCAAAAATGGAGGTTCTAGCCCCTTCCAGAGCTGAGATATCGAAACTCAAAAATTCGGCCCGAAAAAAAAACGACAGTGGTACCCCTTACGGTTTTTTTTTTGGGCGAAAAATTAAGTTTCTCCAATCTTCCCAAATTCTGATAGAGGGCCATGAGACTTAGACCTGAGTGCAAAAATGGAGGTTCTAGCCCCTTCCAGAGCTGAGATATCGAAACTCAAAAATTCGGCCGGAAAAAAAAACGACAGTGGTACCCCTTACGTTTTTTTTTTTTGGGCGAAAAATTAAGTTTCTCCAATCTTCCCAAATTCTGATAGAGGGCCATGAGACTTAGACCTGAGTGCAAAAATGGAGGTTCTAGCCCCTTCCAGAGCTGAGATATCGAAACTCAAAAATTCGGCCCGAAAAAAAAACGACAGTGGTACCCCTTACGTTTTTTTTTTTGGGCGAAAAATTAAGTTTCTCCAATCTTCCCAAATTCTGATAGAGGGCCATGAGACTTAGACCTGAGTGCAAAAATGGAGGTTCTAGCCCCTTCCAGAGCTGAGATATCGAAACTCAAAAATTCGGCCCGAAAAAAAAACGACAGTGGTACCCCTTACGTTTTTTTTTTTGGGCGAAAAATTAAGTTTCTCCAATCTTCCCAAATTCTGATAGAGGGCCATGAGACTTAGACCTGAGTGCAAAAATGGAGGTTCTAGCCCCTTCCAGAGCTGAGATATCGAAACTCAAAAATTCGGCCCGAAAAAAAAACGACAGTGGTACCCCTTACGTTTTTTTTTTTTGGGCGAAAAATTAAGTTTCTCCAATCTTCCCAAATTCTGATAGAGGGCCATGAGACTTAGACCTGAGTGCAAAAATGGAGGTTCTAGCCCCTTCCAGAGCTGAGATATCGAAACTCAAAAATTCGGCCCGAAAAAAAAACGACAGTGGTACCCCTTACGTTTTTTTTTTGGGCGAAAAATTAAGTTTCTCCAATCTTCCCAAATTCTGATAGAGGGCCATGAGACTTAGACCTGAGTGCAAAAATGGAGGTTCTAGCCCCTTCCAGAGCTGAGATATCGAAACTCAAAAATTCGGCCCGAAAAAAAAACGACAGTGGTACCCCTTACGTTTTTTTTTTTGGGCGAAAAATTAAGTTTCTCCAATCTTCCCAAATTCTGATAGAGGGCCATGAGACTTAGACCTGAGTGCAAAAATGGAGGTTCTAGCCCCTTCCAGAGCTGAGATATCGAAACTCAAAAATTCGGCCCGAAAAAAAAACGACAGTGGTACCCCTTACGTTTTTTTTTTTGGGCGAAAAATTAAGTTTCTCCAATCTTCCCAAATTCTGATAGAGGGCCATGAGACTTAGACCTGAGTGCAAAAATGGAGGTTCTAGCCCCTTCCAGAGCTGAGATATCGAAACTCAAAAATTCGGCCCGAAAAAAAAACGACAGTGGTACCCCTTACGTTTTTTTTTTTGGGCGAAAAATTAAGTTTCTCCAATCTTCCCAAATTCTGATAGAGGGCCATGAGACTTAGACCTGAGTGCAAAAATGGAGGTTCTAGCCCCTTCCAGAGCTGAGATATCGAAACTCAAAAATTCGGCCCGAAAAAAAAACGACAGTGGTACCCCTTACGTTTTTTTTTTTGGTCAAAAAATTAAGTTTCTCCAATCTTCCCAAATTCTGATAGAGGGCCATGAGACTTAGACCTGAGTGCAAAAATGGAGGTTCTAGCCCCTTCCAGAGCTGAGATATCGAAACTCAAAAATTCGGCCCGAAAAAAAAACGACAGTGGTACCCCTTACGTTTTTTTTTTTTGGGCGAAAAATTAAGTTTCTCCAATCTTCCCAAATTCTGATAGAGGGCCATGAGACTTAGACCTGAGTGAAAAAATGGAGGTTCTAGCCCCTTCCAGAGCTGAGATATCGAAACTCAAAAATTCGGCCCGAAAAAAAAAACGACAGTGGTACCCCTTACGTTTTTTTTTTGGGCGAAAAATTAAGTTTCTCCAATCTTCCCAAATTCTGATAGAGGGCCATGAGACTTAGACCTGAGTGCAAAAATTGAGGTTCTAGCCCCTTCCAGAGCTGAGATATCGAAACTCAAAAATTCGGCCCGAAAAAAAAACGACAGTGGTACCCCTTACGTTTTTTTTTTTGGGCGAAAAATTAAGTTTCTCCAATCTTCCCAAATTCTGATAGAGGGCCATGAGACTTAGACCTGAGTGCAAAAATGGAGGTTCTAGCCCCTTCCAGAGCTGAGATATCGAAACTCAAAAATTCGGCCCGAAAAAAAAACGACAGTGGTACCCCTTACGTTTTTTTTTTTGGGCGAAAAATTAAGTTTCTCCAATCTTCCCAAATTCTGATAGAGGGCCATGAGACTTAGACCTGAGTGCAAAAATGGAGGTTCTAGCCCCTTCCAGAGCTGAGATATCGAAACTCAAAAATTCGGCCCGAAAAAAAAAACGACAGTGGTACCCCTTACGTTTTTTTTTTTGGGCGAAAAATTAAGTTTCTCCAATCTTCCCAAATTCTGATAGAGGGCCATGAGACTTAGACCTGAGTGCAAAAATGGAGGTTCTAGCCCCTTCCAGAGCTGAGATATCGAAACTCAAAAATTCGGCCCGAAAAAAAAACGACAGTGGTACCCCTTACGGTTTTTTTTTTTGGGCGAAAAATTAAGTTTCTCCAATCTTCCCAAATTCTGATAGAGGGCCATGAGACTTAGACCTGAGTGCAAAAATGGAGGTTCTAGCCCCTTCCAGAGCTGAGATATCGAAACTCAAAAATTCGGCCCGAAAAAAAAACGACAGTGGTACCCCTTACGTTTTTTTTTTTGGGCGAAAAATTAAATTTCTCCAATCTTCCCAAATTCTGATAGAGGACCATGAGACTTAGACCTGAGTGCAAAAATGGAGGTTCTAGCCCCTTCCAGAGCTGAGATATCGAAACTCAAAAATTCGGCCCGAAAAAAAAAACGACAGTGGTACCCCTTACGTTTTTTTTTTTGGGCGAAAAATTAAGTTTCTCCAATCTTCCCAAATTCTGATAGAGGGCCATGAGACTTAGACCTGAGTGCAAAAATGGAGGTTCTAGCCCCTTCCAGAGCTGAGATATCGAAACTCAAAAATTCGGCCCGAAAAAAAAACGACAGTGGTACCCCTTACGTTTTTTTTTTTGGGCGAAAAATTAAGTTTCTCCAATCTTCCCAAATTCTGATAGAGGGCCATGAGACTTAGACCTGAGTGCAAAAATGGAGGTTCTAGCCCCTTCCAGAGCTGAGATATCGAAACTCAAAAATTCGGCCCGAAAAAAAAACGACAGTGGTACCCCTTACGTTTTTTTTTTTGGGCGAAAAATTAAGTTTCTCCAATCTTCCCAAATTCTGATAGAGGGCCATGAGACTTAGACCTGAGTGCAAAAATGGAGGTTCTAGCCCCTTCCAGAGCTGAGATATCGAAACTCAAAAATTCGGCCCGAAAAAAAAACGACAGTGGTACCCCTTACGTTTTTTTTTTTTGGGCGAAAAATTAAGTTTCTCCAATCTTCCCAAATTCTGATAGAGGGCCATGAGACTTAGACCTGAGTGCAAAAATGGAGGTTCTAGCGCCTTCCAGAGCTGAGATATCGAAACTCAAAAATTCGGCCCGAAAAAAAACGACAGTGGTACCCCTTACGTTTTTTTTTTTGGGCGAAAAATTAAGTTTCTCCAATCTTCCCAAATTCTGATAGAGGGCCATGAGACTTAGACCTGAGTGCAAAAATGGAGGTTCTAGCCCCTTCCAGAGCTGAGATATCGAAACTCAAAAATTCGGCCCGAAAAAAAAACGACAGTGGTACCCCTTACGTTTTTTTTTTTTGGGCGAAAAATTAAGTTTCTCCAATCTTCCCAAATTCTGATAGAGGGCCATGAGACTTAGACCTGAGTGCAAAAATGGAGGTTCTAGCCCCTTCCAGAGCTGAGATATCGAAACTCAAAAATTCGGCCCGAAAAAAAAACGACAGTGGTACCCCTTACCTTTTTTTTTTTGGGCGAAAAATTAAGTTTCTCCAATCTTCCCAAATTCTGATAGAGGGCCATGAGACTTAGACCTGAGTGCAAAAATGGAGGTTCTAGCCCCTTCCAGAGCTGAGATATCGAAACTCAAAAATTCGGCCCGAAAAAAAAACGACAGTGGTACCCCTTACGTTTTTTTTTTTGGGCGAAAAATTAAGTTTCTCCAATCTTCCCAAATTCTGATAGAGGGCCATGAGACTTAGACCTGAGTGCAAAAATGGAGGTTCTAGCCCCTTCCAGAGCTGAGATATCGAAACTCAAAAATTCGGCCCGAAAAAAAAACGACAGTGGTACCCCTTACGGTTTTTTTTTTTGGGCGAAAAATTAAGTTTCTCCAATCTTCCCAAATTCTGATAGAGGGCCATGAGACTTAGACCTGAGTGCAAAAATGGAGGTTCTAGCCCCTTCCAGAGCTGAGATATCGAAACTCAAAAATTCGGCCCGAAAAAAAAACGACAGTGGTACCCCTTACGTTTTTTTTTTGGGCGAAAAATTAAGTTTCTCCAATCTTCCCAAATTCTGATAGAGGGCCATGAGACTTAGACCTGAGTGCAAAAAATGGAGGTTCTAGCCCCTTCCAGAGCTGAGATATCGAAACTCAAAAATTCGGCCCGAAAAAAAAACGACAGTGGTACCCCTTACGTTTTTTTTTTTTGGGCGAAAAATTAAGTTTCTCCAATCTTCCCAAATTCTGATAGAGGGCCATGAGACTTAGACCTGAGTGCAAAAATGGAGGTTCTAGCCCCTTCCAGAGCTGAGATATCGAAACTCAAAAATTCGGCCCGAAAAAAAAACGACAGTGGTACCCCTTACGTTTTTTTTTTTGGGCGAAAAATTAAGTTTCTCCAATCTTCCCAAATTCTGATAGAGGGCCATGAGACTTAGACCTGAGTGCAAAAATGGAGGTTCTAGCCCCTTCCAGAGCTGAGATATCGAAACTCAAAAATTCGGCCCGAAAAAAAAACGACAGTGGTACCCCTTACGTTTTTTTTTTTTGGGCGAAAAATTAAGTTTCTCCAATCTTCCCAAATTCTGATAGAGGGCCATGAGACTTAGACCTGAGTGCAAAAATGGAGGTTCTAGCCCCTTCCAGAGCTGAGATATCGAAACTCAAAAATTCGGCCCGAAAAAAAAACGACAGTGGTACCCCTTACGTTTTTTTTTTTGGGCGAAAAATTAAGTTTCTCCAATCTTCCCAAATTCTGATAGAGGGCCATGAGACTTAGATCTGAGTGCAAAAATGGAGGTTCTAGCCCCTTCCAGAGCTGAGATATCGAAACTCAAAAATTCGGCCCGAAAAAAAAACGACAGTGGTACCCCTTACGTTTTTTTTTTTTGGGCGAAAAATTAAGTTTCTCCAATCTTCCCAAATTCTGATAGAGGGCCATGAGACTTAGACCTGAGTGCAAAAATGGAGGTTCTAGCCCCTTCCAGAGCTGAGATATCGAAACTCAAAAATTCGGCCCGAAAAAAAAACGACAGTGGTACCCCTTACGTTTTTTTTTTTGGGCGAAAAATTAAGTTTCTCCAATCTTCCCAAATTCTGATAGAGGGCCATGAGACTTAGACCTGAGTGCAAAAATGGAGGTTCTAGCCCCTTCCAGAGCTGAGATATCGAAACTCAAAAATTCGGCCCGAAAAAAAAACGACAGTGGTACCCCTTACGTTTTTTTTTTTTGGGCGAAAAATTAAGTTTCTCCAATCTTCCCAAATTCTGATAGAGGGCCATGAGACTTAGACCTGAGTGCAAAAATGGAGGTTCTAGCCCCTTCCAGAGCTGAGATATCGAAACTCAAAAATTCGGCCCGAAAAAAAAACGACTGTGGTACCCCTTACGTTTTTTTTTTGGGGCGAAAAATTAAGTTTCTCCAATCTTCCCAAATTCTGATAGAGGGCCATGAGACTTAGACCTGAGTGCAAAAATGGAGGTTCTAGCCCCTTCCAGAGCTGAGATATCGAAACTCAAAAATTCGGCCCGAAAAAAAAACGACAGTGGTACCCCTTACGTTTTTTTTTTTGGGCGAAAAATTAAGTTTCTCCAATCTTCCCAAATTCTGATAGAGGGCCATGAGACTTAGACCTGAGTGCAAAAATGGAGGTTCTAGCCCCTTCCAGAGCTGAGATATCGAAACTCAAAAATTCGGCCCGAAAAAAAAACGACAGTGGTACCCCTTACGTTTTTTTTTTTGGTCGAAAAATTAAGTTTCTCCAATCTTCCCAAATTCTGATAGAGGGCCATGAGACTTAGACCTGAGTGCAAAAATGGAGGTTCTAGCCCCTTCCAGAGCTGAGATATCGAAACTCAAAAATTCGGCCCGAAAAAAAAACGACAGTGGTACCCCTTACGTTTTTTTTTTTTGGGCGAAAAATTAAGTTTCTCCAATCTTCCCAAATTCTGATAGAGGGCCATGAGACTTAGACCTGAGTGCAAAAATTGAGGTTCTAGCCCCTTCCAGAGCTGAGATATCGAAACTCAAAAATTCGGCCCGAAAAAAAAACGACAGTGGTACCCCTTACGTTTTTTTTTTTGGGCGAAAAATTAAGTTTCTCCAATCTTCCCAAATTCTGATAGAGGGCCATGAGACTTAGACCTGAGTGCAAAAATGGAGGTTCTAGCCCCTTCCAGAGCTGAGATATCGAAACTCAAAAATTCGGCCCGAAAAAAAAACGACAGTGGTACCCCTTACGTTTTTTTTTTTGGGCGAAAAATTAAGTTTCTCCAATCTTCCCAAATTCTGATAGAGGGCCATGAGACTTAGACCTGAGTGCAAAAATGGAGGTTCTAGCCCCTTCCAGAGCTGAGATATCGAAACTCAAAAATTCGGCCCGAAAAAAAAAACGACAGTGGTACCCCTTACGTTTTTTTTTTTGGGCGAAAAATTAAGTTTCTCCAATCTTCCCAAATTCTGATAGAGGGCCATGAGACTTAGACCTGAGTGCAAAAATGGAGGTTCTAGCCCCTTCCAGAGCTGAGATATCGAAACTCAAAAATTCGGCCCGAAAAAAAAACGACAGTGGTACCCCTTACGGTTTTTTTTTTTGGGCGAAAAATTAAGTTTCTCCAATCTTCCCAAATTCTGATAGAGGGCCATGAGACTTAGACCTGAGTGCAAAAATGGAGGTTCTAGCCCCTTCCAGAGCTGAGATATCGAAACTCAAAAATTCGGCCCGAAAAAAAAACGACAGTGGTACCCCTTACGTTTTTTTTTTTGGGCGAAAAATTAAATTTCTCCAATCTTCCCAAATTCTGATAGAGGACCATGAGACTTAGACCTGAGTGCAAAAATGGAGGTTCTAGCCCCTTCCAGAGCTGAGATATCGAAACTCAAAAATTCGGCCCGAAAAAAAAAACGACAGTGGTACCCCTTACGTTTTTTTTTTTGGGCGAAAAATTAAGTTTCTCCAATCTTCCCAAATTCTGATAGAGGGCCATGAGACTTAGACCTGAGTGCAAAAATGGAGGTTCTAGCCCCTTCCAGAGCTGAGATATCGAAACTCAAAAATTCGGCCCGAAAAAAAAACGACAGTGGTACCCCTTACGTTTTTTTTTTTGGGCGAAAAATTAAGTTTCTCCAATCTTCCCAAATTCTGATAGAGGGCCATGAGACTTAGACCTGAGTGCAAAAATGGAGGTTCTAGCCCCTTCCAGAGCTGAGATATCGAAACTCAAAAATTCGGCCCGAAAAAAAAACGACAGTGGTACCCCTTACGTTTTTTTTTTTTGGGCGAAAAATTAAGTTTCTCCAATCTTCCCAAATTCTGATAGAGGGCCATGAGACTTAGACCTGAGTGCAAAAATGGAGGTTCTAGCCCCTTCCAGAGCTGAGATATCGAAACTCAAAAATTCGGCCCGAAAAAAAAACGACAGTGGTACCCCTTACGTTTTTTTTTTTTGGGCGAAAAATTAAGTTTCTCCAATCTTCCCAAATTCTGATAGAGGGCCATGAGACTTAGACCTGAGTGCAAAATGGAGGTTCTAGCGCCTTCCAGAAGCTGAGATATCGAAACTCAAAAATTCGGCCCGAAAAAAAAACGACAGTGGTACCCCTTACGTTTTTTTTTTTGGGCGAAAAATTAAGTTTCTCCAATCTTCCCAAATTCTGATAGAGGGCCATGAGACTTAGACCTGAGTGCAAAAATGGAGGTTCTAGCCCCTTCCAGAGCTGAGATATCGAAACTCAAAAATTCGGCCCGAAAAAAAAACGACAGTGGTACCCCTTACGTTTTTTTTTTTGGGCGAAAAATTAAGTTTCTCCAATCTTCCCAAATTCTGATAGAGGGCCATGAGACTTAGACCTGAGTGCAAAAATGGAGGTTCTAGCCCCTTCCAGAGCTGAGATATCGAAACTCAAAAATTCGGCCCGAAAAAAAAACGACAGTGGTACCCCTTACCTTTTTTTTTTTGGGCGAAAAATTAAGTTTCTCCAATCTTCCCAAATTCTGATAGAGGGCCATGAGACTTAGACCTGAGTGCAAAAATGGAGGTTCTAGCCCCTTCCAGAGCTGAGATATCGAAACTCAAAAATTCGGCCCGAAAAAAAAACGACAGTGGTACCCCTTACGTTTTTTTTTTTGGGCGAAAAATTAAGTTTCTCCAATCTTCCCAAATTCTGATAGAGGGCCATGAGACTTAGACCTGAGTGCAAAAATGGAGGTTCTAGCCCCTTCCAGAGCTGAGATATCGAAACTCAAAAATTCGGCCCGAAAAAAAAACGACAGTGGTACCCCTTACGGTTTTTTTTTTTGGGCGAAAAATTAAGTTTCTCCAATCTTCCCAAATTCTGATAGAGGGCCATGAGACTTAGACCTGAGTGCAAAAATGGAGGTTCTAGCCCCTTCCAGAGCTGAGATATCGAAACTCAAAAATTCGGCCCGAAAAAAAAACGACAGTGGTACCCCTTACGTTTTTTTTTTGGGCGAAAAATTAAGTTTCTCCAATCTTCCCAAATTCTGATAGAGGGCCATGAGACTTAGACCTGAGTGCAAAAAATGGAGGTTCTAGCCCCTTCCAGAGCTGAGATATCGAAACTCAAAAATTCGGCCCGAAAAAAAAACGACAGTGGTACCCCTTACGTTTTTTTTTTTTGGGCGAAAAATTAAGTTTCTCCAATCTTCCCAAATTCTGATAGAGGGCCATGAGACTTAGACCTGAGTGCAAAAATGGAGGTTCTAGCCCCTTCCAGAGCTGAGATATCGAAACTCAAAAATTCGGCCCGAAAAAAAAACGACAGTGGTACCCCTTACGTTTTTTTTTTTGGGCGAAAAATTAAGTTTCTCCAATCTTCCCAAATTCTGATAGAGGGCCATGAGACTTAGACCTGAGTGCAAAAATGGAGGTTCTAGCCCCTTCCAGAGCTGAGATATCGAAACTCAAAAATTCGGCCCGAAAAAAAAACGACAGTGGTACCCCTTACGTTTTTTTTTTTTGGGCGAAAAATTAAGTTTCTCCAATCTTCCCAAATTCTGATAGAGGGCCATGAGACTTAGACCTGAGTGCAAAAATGGAGGTTCTAGCCCCTTCCAGAGCTGAGATATCGAAACTCAAAAATTCGGCCCGAAAAAAAAACGACAGTGGTACCCCTTACGTTTTTTTTTTTGGGCGAAAAATTAAGTTTCTCCAATCTTCCCAAATTCTGATAGAGGGCCATGAGACTTAGATCTGAGTGCAAAAATGGAGGTTCTAGCCCCTTCCAGAGCTGAGATATCGAAACTCAAAAATTCGGCCCGAAAAAAAAACGACAGTGGTACCCCTTACGTTTTTTTTTTTTGGGCGAAAAATTAAGTTTCTCCAATCTTCCCAAATTCTGATAGAGGGCCATGAGACTTAGACCTGAGTGCAAAAATGGAGGTTCTAGCCCCTTCCAGAGCTGAGATATCGAAACTCAAAAATTCGGCCCGAAAAAAAAACGACAGTGGTACCCCTTACGTTTTTTTTTTTGGGCGAAAAATTAAGTTTCTCCAATCTTCCCAAATTCTGATAGAGGGCCATGAGACTTAGACCTGAGTGCAAAAATGGAGGTTCTAGCCCCTTCCAGAGCTGAGATATCGAAACTCAAAAATTCGGCCCGAAAAAAAAACGACAGTGGTACCCCTTACGTTTTTTTTTTTGGGCGAAAAATTAAGTTTCTCCAATCTTCCCAAATTCTGATAGAGGGCCATGAGACTTAGACCTGAGTGCAAAAATGGAGGTTCTAGCCCCTTCCAGAGCTGAGATATCGAAACTCAAAAATTCGGCCCGAAAAAAAAACGACTGTGGTACCCCTTACGTTTTTTTTTTGGGGCGAAAAATTAAGTTTCTCCAATCTTCCCAAATTCTGATAGAGGGCCATGAGACTTAGACCTGAGTGCAAAAATGGAGGTTCTAGCCCCTTCCAGAGCTGAGATATCGAAACTCAAAAATTCGGCCCGAAAAAAAAACGACAGTGGTACCCCTTACGTTTTTTTTTTTGGGCGAAAAATTAAGTTTCTCCAATCTTCCCAAATTCTGATAGAGGGCCATGAGACTTAGACCTGAGTGCAAAAATGGAGGTTCTAGCCCCTTCCAGAGCTGAGATATCGAAACTCAAAAATTCGGCCCGAAAAAAAAACGACAGTGGTACCCCTTACGTTTTTTTTTTTGGGCGAAAAATTAAGTTTCTCCAATCTTCCCAAATTCTGATAGAGGGCCATGAGACTTAGACCTGAGTGCAAAAATGGAGGTTCTAGCCCCTTCCAGAGCTGAGATATCGAAACTCAAAAATTCGGCCCGAAAAAAAAACGACAGTGGTACCCCTTACGTTTTTTTTTTTGGGCGAAAAATTAAGTTTCTCCAATCTTCCCAAATTCTGATAGAGGGCCATGAGACTTAGACCTGAGTGCAAAAATGGAGGTTCTAGCCCCTTCCAGAGCTGAGATATCGAAACTCAAAAATTCGGCCCGAAAAAAAAACGACAGTGGTACCCCTTACGTTTTTTTTTTGGGCGAAAAATTAAGTTTCTCCAATCTTCCCAAATTCTGATAGAGGGCCATGAGACTTAGACCTGAGTGCAAAAATGGAGGTTCTAGCCCCTTCCAGAGCTGAGATATCGAAACTCAAAAATTCGGCCCGAAAAAAAAACGACAGTGGTACCCCTTACGTTTTTTTTTTTGGGCGAAAAATTAAGTTTCTCCAATCTTCCCAAATTCTGATAGAGGGCCATGAGACTTAGACCTGAGTGCAAAAATGGAGGTTCTAGCCCCTTCCAGAGCTGAGATATCGAAACTCAAAAATTCGGCCCGAAAAAAAAACGACAGTGGTACCCCTTACGGTTTTTTTTTTTGGGCGAAAAATTAAGTTTCTCCAATCTTCCCAAATTCTGATAGAGGGCCATGAGACTTAGACCTGAGTGCAAAAATGGAGGTTCTAGCCCCTTCCAGAGCTGAGATATCGAAACTCAAAAATTCGGCCCGAAAAAAAAACGACAGTGGTACCCCTTACGTTTTTTTTTTTGGGCGAAAAATTAAGTTTCTCCAATCTTCCCAAATTCTGATAGAGGGCCATGAGACTTAGACCTGAGTGCAAAAATGGAGGTTCTAGCCCCTTCCAGAGCTGAGATATCGAAACTCAAAAATTCGGCCCGAAAAAAAAACGACAGTGGTACCCCTTACGTTTTTTTTTTTGGGCGAAAAATTAAGTTTCTCCAATCTTCCCAAATTCTGATAGAGGGCCATGAGACTTAGACCTGAGTGCAAAAATGGAGGTTCTAGCCCCTTCCAGAGCTGAGATATCGAAACTCAAAAATTCGGCCCGAAAAAAAAACGACAGTGGTACCCCTTACGTTTTTTTTTTTGGGCGAAAAATTAAGTTTCTCCAATCTTCCCAAATTCTGATAGAGGGCCATGAGACTTAGACCTGAGTGCAAAAATGGAGGTTCTAGCCCCTTCCAGAGCTGAGATATCGAAACTCAAAAATTCGGCCCGAAAAAAAAACGACAGTGGTACCCCTTACGTTTTTTTTTTTGGGCGAAAAATTAAGTTTCTCCAATCTTCCCAAATTCTGATAGAGGGCCATGAGACTTAGACCTGAGTGCAAAAATGGAGGTTCTAGCCCCTTCCAGAGCTGAGATATCGAAACTCAAAAATTCGGCCCGAAAAAAAAACGACAGTGGTACCCCTTACGTTTTTTTTTTTGGGCGAAAAATTAAGTTTCTCCAATCTTCCCAAATTCTGATAGAGGGCCATGAGACTTAGACCTGAGTGCAAAAATGGAGGTTCTAGCCCCTTCCAGAGCTGAGATATCGAAACTCAAAAATTCGGCCCGAAAAAAAAACGACAGTGGTACCCCTTACGTTTTTTTTTTTGGGCGAAAAATTAAGTTTCTCCAATCTTCCCAAATTCTGATAGAGGGCCATGAGACTTAGACCTGAGTGCAAAAATGGAGGTTCTAGCCCCTTCCAGAGCTGAGATATCGAAACTCAAAAATTCGGCCCGAAAAAAAAACGACAGTGGTACCCCTTACGTTTTTTTTTTTGGGCGAAAAATTAAGTTTCTCCAATCTTCCCAAATTCTGATAGAGGGCCATGAGACTTAGACCTGAGTGCAAAAATGGAGGTTCTAGCCCCTTCCAGAGCTGAGATATCGAAACTCAAAAATTCGGCCCGAAAAAAAAACGACAGTGGTACCCCTTACGTTTTTTTTTTTGGGCGAAAAATTAAGTTTCTCCAATCTTCCCAAATTCTGATAGAGGGCCATGAGACTTAGACCTGAGTGCAAAAATGGAGGTTCTAGCCCCTTCCAGAGCTGAGATATCGAAACTCAAAAATTCGGCCCGAAAAAAAAAACGACAGTGGTACCCCTTACGTTTTTTTTTTTGGGCGAAAAATTAAGTTTCTCCAATCTTCCCAAATTCTGATAGAGGGCCATGAGACTTAGACCTGAGTGCAAAAATGGAGGCTCTAGCCCCTTCCAGAGCTGAGATATCGAAACTCAAAAATTCGGCCCGAAAAAAAAACGACAGTGGTACCCCTTACGTTTTTTTTTTTGGGCGAAAAATTAAGTTTCTCCAATCTTCCCAAATTCTGATAGAGGGCCATGAGACTTAGACCTGAGTGCAAAAATGGAGGCTCTAGCCCCTTCCAGAGCTGAGATATCGAAACTCAAAAATTCGGCCCGAAAAAAAAAAACGACAGTGGTACCCCTTACGTTTTTTTTTTTGGCGAAAAATTAAGTTTCTCCAATCTTCCCAAATTCTGATAGAGGGCCATGAGACTTAGACCTGAGTGCAAAAATGGAGGTTCTAGCCCCTTCCAGAGCTGAGATATCGAAACTCAAAAATTCGGCCCGAAAAAAAAACGACAGTGGTACCCCTTACGTTTTTTTTTTTTTGGGCGAAAAATTAAGTTTCTCCAATCTTCCCAAATTCTGATAGAGGGCCATGAGACTTAGACCTGAGTGCAAAAATGGAGGTTCTAGCCCCTTCCAGAGCTGAGATATCGAAACTCAAAAATTCGGCCCGAAAAAAAAACGACAGTGGTACCCCTTACGTTTTTTTTTTTGGGCGAAAAATTAAGTTTCTCCAATCTTCCCAAATTCTGATAGAGGGCCATGAGACTTAGACCTGAGTGCAAAAATGGAGGTTCTAGCCCCTTCCAGAGCTGAGATATCGAAACTCAAAAATTCGGCCCGAAAAAAAAAACGACAGTGGTACCCCTTACGTTTTTTTTTTGGGCGAAAAATTAAGTTTCTCCAATCTTCCCAAATTCTGATAGAGGGCCATGAGACTTAGACCTGAGTGCAAAAATGGAGGCTCTAGCCCCTTCCAGAGCTGAGATATCGAAACTCAAAAATTCGGCCCGAAAAAAAAACGACAGTGGTACCCCTTACGTTTTTTTTTTTTGGCGAAAAATTAAGTTTCTCCAATCTTCCCAAATTCTGATAGAGGGCCATGAGACTTAGACCTGAGTGCAAAAATGGAGGTTCTAGCCCCTTCCAGAGCTGAGATATCGAAACTCAAAAATTCGGGCCCGAAAAAAAAACGACAGTGGTACCCCTTACGTTTTTTTTTTTGGGCGAAAAATTAAGTTTCTCCAATCTTCCCAAATTCTGATAGAGGGCCATGAGACTTAGACCTGAGTGCAAAAATGGAGGTTCTAGCCCCTTCCAGAGCTGAGATATCGAAACTCAAAAATTCGGCCCGAAAAAAAACCGACAGTGGTACCCCTTACGTTTTTTTTTTTGGGGCGAAAAATTAAGTTTCTCCAATCTTCCCAAATTCTGATAGAGGGCCATGAGACTTAGACCTGAGTGCAAAAATGGAGGTTCTAGCCCCTTCCAGAGCTGAGATATCGAAACTCAAAAATTCGGCCCGAAAAAAAAAACGACAGTGGTACCCCTTACGTTTTTTTTTTTGGCCGAAAAATTAAGTTTCTCCAATCTTCCCAAATTCTGATAGAGGGCCATGAGACTTAGACCTGAGTGCAAAAATGGAGGTTCTAGCCCCTTCCAGAGCTGAGATATCGAAACTCAAAAATTCGGCCCGAAAAAAAAACGACAGTGGTACCCCTTACGTTTTTTTTTTGGGCGAAAAATTAAGTTTCTCCAATCTTCCCAAATTCTGATAGAGGGCCATGAGACTTAGACCTGAGTGCAAAAATGGAGGTTCTAGCCCCTTCCAGAGCTGAGATATCGAAACTCAAAAATTCGGCCCGAAAAAAAAACGACAGTGGTACCCCTTACGTTTTTTTTTTTTTGGGCGAAAAATTAAGTTTCTCCAATCTTCCCAAATTCTGATAGAGGGCCATGAGACTTAGACCTGAGTGCAAAAATGGAGGTTCTAGCCCCTTCCAGAGCTGAGATATCGAAACTCAAAAATTCGGCCCGAAAAAAAAACGACAGTGGTACCCCTTACGTTTTTTTTTTTTGGGCGAAAAATTAAGTTTCTCCAATCTTCCCAAATTCTGATAGAGGGCCATGAGACTTAGACCTGAGTGCAAAAATGGAGGTTCTAGCCCCTTCCAGAGCTGAGATATCGAAACTCAAAAATTCGGCCCGAAAAAAAAAACGACAGTGGTACCCCTTACGTTTTTTTTTTGGGCGAAAAATTAAGTTTCTCCAATCTTCCCAAATTCTGATAGAGGGCCATGAGACTTAGACCTGAGTGCAAAAATGGAGGTTCTAGCCCCTTCCAGAGCTGAGATATCGAAACTCAAAAATTCGGCCCGAAAAAAAAACGACAGTGGTACCCCTTACGGTTTTTTTTTTTGGGCGAAAAATTAAGTTTCTCCAATCTTCCCAAATTCTGATAGAGGGCCATGAGACTTAGACCTGAGTGCAACAATGGAGGTTCTAGCCCCTTCCAGAGCTGAGATATCGAAACTCAAAAATTCGGCCCGAAAAAAAAAACGACAGTGGTACCCCTTACGTTTTTTTTTTGGGCGAAAAATTAAGTTTCTCCAATCTTCCCAAATTCTGATAGAGGGCCATGAGACTTAGACCTGAGTGCAAAAATGGAGGCTCTAGCCCCTTCCAGAGCTGAGATATCGAAACTCAAAAATTCGGCCCGAAAAAAAAAACGACAGTGGTACCCCTTACGTTTTTTTTTTTGGGCGAAAAATTAAGTTTCTCCAATCTTCCCAAATTCTGATAGAGGGCCATGAGACTTAGACCTGAGTGCAAAAATGGAGGTTCTAGCCCCTTCCAGAGCTGAGATATCGAAACTCAAAAATTCGGCCCGAAAAAAAAACGACAGTGGTACCCCTTACGGTTTTTTTTTTTGGGCGAAAAATTAAGTTTCTCCAATCTTCCCAAATTCTGATAGAGGGCCATGAGACTTAGACCTGAGTGCAAAAATGGAGGTTCTAGCCCCTTCCAGAGCTGAGATATCGAAACTCAAAAATTCGGCCCGAAAAAAAAAACGACAGTGGTACCCCTTACGTTTTTTTTTTGGGCGAAAAATTAAGTTTCTCCAATCTTCCCAAATTCTGATAGAGGGCCATGAGACTTAGACCTGAGTGCAAAAATGGAGGCTCTAGCCCCTTCCAGAGCTGAGATATCGAAACTCAAAAATTCGGCCCGAAAAAAAAAACGACAGTGGTACCCCTTACGTTTTTTTTTTTGGGCGAAAAATTAAGTTTCTCCAATCTTCCCAAATTCTGATAGAGGGCCATGAGACTTAGACCTGAGTGCAAAAATGGAGGTTCTAGCCCCTTCCAGAGCTGAGATATCGAAACTCAAAAATTCGGCCCGAAAAAAAAACGACAGTGGTACCCCTTACGTTTTTCTTTTTGGGCGAAAAATTAAGTTTCTCCAATCTTCCCAAATTCTGATAGAGGGCCATGAGACTTAGACCTGAGTGCAAAAATGGAGGTTCTAGCCCCTTCCAGAGCTGAGATATCGAAACTCAAAAATTCGGCCCGAAAAAAAAACGACAGTGGTACCCCTTACGTTTTTTTTTTTTGGGCGAAAAATTAAGTTTCTCCAATCTTCCCAAATTCTGATAGAGGGCCATGAGACTTAGACCTGAGTGCAAAAATGGAGGTTCTAGCCCCTTCCAGAGCTGAGATATCGAAACTCAAAAATTCGGCCCGAAAAAAAAACGACAGTGGTACCCCTTACCTTTTTTTTTTTTGGGCGAAAAATTAAGTTTCTCCAATCTTCCCAAATTCTGATAGAGGGCCATGAGACTTAGACCTGAGTGCAAAAATGGAGGTTCTAGCCCCTTCCAGAGCTGAGATATCGAAACTCAAAAATTCGGCCCGAAAAAAAAACGACAGTGGTACCCCTTACGTTTTTTTTTTTGGGCGAAAAATTAAGTTTCTCCAATCTTCCCAAATTCTGATAGAGGGCCATGAGACTTAGACCTGAGTGCAAAAATGGAGGTTCTAGCCCCTTCCAGAGCTGAGATATCGAAACTCAAAAATTCGGCCCGAAAAAAAAACGACAGTGGTACCCCTTACGGTTTTTTTTTTTGGGCGAAAAATTAAGTTTCTCCAATCTTCCCAAATTCTGATAGAGGGCCATGAGACTTAGACCTGAGTGCAAAAATGGAGGTTCTAGCCCCTTCCAGAGCTGAGATATCGAAACTCAAAAATTCGGCCCGAAAAAAAAACGACAGTGGTACCCCTTACGTTTTTTTTTTGGGCGAAAAATTAAGTTTCTCCAATCTTCCCAAATTCTGATAGAGGGCCATGAGACTTAGACCTGAGTGCAAAAAATGGAGGTTCTAGCCCCTTCCAGAGCTGAGATATCGAAACTCAAAAATTCGGCCCGAAAAAAAAACGACAGTGGTACCCCTTACGTTTTTTTTTTTTGGGCGAAAAATTAAGTTTCTCCAATCTTCCCAAATTCTGATAGAGGGCCATGAGACTTAGACCTGAGTGCAAAAATGGAGGTTCTAGCCCCTTCCAGAGCTGAGATATCGAAACTCAAAAATTCGGCCCGAAAAAAAAACGACAGTGGTACCCCTTACGTTTTTTTTTTTGGGCGAAAAATTAAGTTTCTCCAATCTTCCCAAATTCTGATAGAGGGCCATGAGACTTAGACCTGAGTGCAAAAATGGAGGTTCTAGCCCCTTCCAGAGCTGAGATATCGAAACTCAAAAATTCGGCCCGAAAAAAAAACGACAGTGGTACCCCTTACGTTTTTTTTTTTTGGGCGAAAAATTAAGTTTCTCCAATCTTCCCAAATTCTGATAGAGGGCCATGAGACTTAGACCTGAGTGCAAAAATGGAGGTTCTAGCCCCTTCCAGAGCTGAGATATCGAAACTCAAAAATTCGGCCCGAAAAAAAAACGACAGTGGTACCCCTTACGTTTTTTTTTTTGGGCGAAAAATTAAGTTTCTCCAATCTTCCCAAATTCTGATAGAGGGCCATGAGACTTAGATCTGAGTGCAAAAATGGAGGTTCTAGCCCCTTCCAGAGCTGAGATATCGAAACTCAAAAATTCGGCCCGAAAAAAAAACGACAGTGGTACCCCTTACGTTTTTTTTTTTTGGGCGAAAAATTAAGTTTCTCCAATCTTCCCAAATTCTGATAGAGGGCCATGAGACTTAGACCTGAGTGCAAAAATGGAGGTTCTAGCCCCTTCCAGAGCTGAGATATCGAAACTCAAAAATTCGGCCCGAAAAAAAAACGACAGTGGTACCCCTTACGTTTTTTTTTTTGGGCGAAAAATTAAGTTTCTCCAATCTTCCCAAATTCTGATAGAGGGCCATGAGACTTAGACCTGAGTGCAAAAATGGAGGTTCTAGCCCCTTCCAGAGCTGAGATATCGAAACTCAAAAATTCGGCCCGAAAAAAAAACGACAGTGGTACCCCTTACGTTTTTTTTTTTTGGGCGAAAAATTAAGTTTCTCCAATCTTCCCAAATTCTGATAGAGGGCCATGAGACTTAGACCTGAGTGCAAAAATGGAGGTTCTAGCCCCTTCCAGAGCTGAGATATCGAAACTCAAAAATTCGGCCCGAAAAAAAAACGACTGTGGTACCCCTTACGTTTTTTTTTTGGGGCGAAAAATTAAGTTTCTCCAATCTTCCCAAATTCTGATAGAGGGCCATGAGACTTAGACCTGAGTGCAAAAATGGAGGTTCTAGCCCCTTCCAGAGCTGAGATATCGAAACTCAAAAATTCGGCCCGAAAAAAAAACGACAGTGGTACCCCTTACGTTTTTTTTTTTGGGCGAAAAATTAAGTTTCTCCAATCTTCCCAAATTCTGATAGAGGGCCATGAGACTTAGACCTGAGTGCAAAAATGGAGGTTCTAGCCCCTTCCAGAGCTGAGATATCGAAACTCAAAAATTCGGCCCGAAAAAAAAACGACAGTGGTACCCCTTACGTTTTTTTTTTTGGTCGAAAAATTAAGTTTCTCCAATCTTCCCAAATTCTGATAGAGGGCCATGAGACTTAGACCTGAGTGCAAAAATGGAGGTTCTAGCCCCTTCCAGAGCTGAGATATCGAAACTCAAAAATTCGGCCCGAAAAAAAAACGACAGTGGTACCCCTTACGTTTTTTTTTTTTGGGCGAAAAATTAAGTTTCTCCAATCTTCCCAAATTCTGATAGAGGGCCATGAGACTTAGACCTGAGTGCAAAAATTGAGGTTCTAGCCCCTTCCAGAGCTGAGATATCGAAACTCAAAAATTCGGCCCGAAAAAAAAACGACAGTGGTACCCCTTACGTTTTTTTTTTTGGGCGAAAAATTAAGTTTCTCCAATCTTCCCAAATTCTGATAGAGGGCCATGAGACTTAGACCTGAGTGCAAAAATGGAGGTTCTAGCCCCTTCCAGAGCTGAGATATCGAAACTCAAAAATTCGGCCCGAAAAAAAAACGACAGTGGTACCCCTTACGTTTTTTTTTTTGGGCGAAAAATTAAGTTTCTCCAATCTTCCCAAATTCTGATAGAGGGCCATGAGACTTAGACCTGAGTGCAAAAATGGAGGTTCTAGCCCCTTCCAGAGCTGAGATATCGAAACTCAAAAATTCGGCCCGAAAAAAAAAACGACAGTGGTACCCCTTACGTTTTTTTTTTTGGGCGAAAAATTAAGTTTCTCCAATCTTCCCAAATTCTGATAGAGGGCCATGAGACTTAGACCTGAGTGCAAAAATGGAGGTTCTAGCCCCTTCCAGAGCTGAGATATCGAAACTCAAAAATTCGGCCCGAAAAAAAAACGACAGTGGTACCCCTTACGGTTTTTTTTTTTGGGCGAAAAATTAAGTTTCTCCAATCTTCCCAAATTCTGATAGAGGGCCATGAGACTTAGACCTGAGTGCAAAAATGGAGGTTCTAGCCCCTTCCAGAGCTGAGATATCGAAACTCAAAAATTCGGCCCGAAAAAAAAACGACAGTGGTACCCCTTACGTTTTTTTTTTTGGGCGAAAAATTAAATTTCTCCAATCTTCCCAAATTCTGATAGAGGACCATGAGACTTAGACCTGAGTGCAAAAATGGAGGTTCTAGCCCCTTCCAGAGCTGAGATATCGAAACTCAAAAATTCGGCCCGAAAAAAAAAACGACAGTGGTACCCCTTACGTTTTTTTTTTTGGGCGAAAAATTAAGTTTCTCCAATCTTCCCAAATTCTGATAGAGGGCCATGAGACTTAGACCTGAGTGCAAAAATGGAGGTTCTAGCCCCTTCCAGAGCTGAGATATCGAAACTCAAAAATTCGGCCCGAAAAAAAAACGACAGTGGTACCCCTTACGTTTTTTTTTTTGGGCGAAAAATTAAGTTTCTCCAATCTTCCCAAATTCTGATAGAGGGCCATGAGACTTAGACCTGAGTGCAAAAATGGAGGTTCTAGCCCCTTCCAGAGCTGAGATATCGAAACTCAAAAATTCGGCCCGAAAAAAAAACGACAGTGGTACCCCTTACGTTTTTTTTTTTGGGCGAAAAATTAAGTTTCTCCAATCTTCCCAAATTCTGATAGAGGGCCATGAGACTTAGACCTGAGTGCAAAAATGGAGGTTCTAGCCCCTTCCAGAGCTGAGATATCGAAACTCAAAAATTCGGCCCGAAAAAAAAACGACAGTGGTACCCCTTACGTTTTTTTTTTTTGGGCGAAAAATTAAGTTTCTCCAATCTTCCCAAATTCTGATAGAGGGCCATGAGACTTAGACCTGAGTGCAAAATGGAGGTTCTAGCGCCTTCCAGAGCTGAGATATCGAAACTCAAAAATTCGGCCCGAAAAAAAACGACAGTGGTACCCCTTACGTTTTTTTTTTTGGGCGAAAAATTAAGTTTCTCCAATCTTCCCAAATTCTGATAGAGGGCCATGAGACTTAGACCTGAGTGCAAAAATGGAGGTTCTAGCCCCTTCCAGAGCTGAGATATCGAAACTCAAAAATTCGGCCCGAAAAAAAAACGACAGTGGTACCCCTTACGTTTTTTTTTTTTGGGCGAAAAATTAAGTTTCTCCAATCTTCCCAAATTCTGATAGAGGGCCATGAGACTTAGACCTGAGTGCAAAAATGGAGGTTCTAGCCCCTTCCAGAGCTGAGATATCGAAACTCAAAAATTCGGCCCGAAAAAAAAACGACAGTGGTACCCCTTACCTTTTTTTTTTTGGGCGAAAAATTAAGTTTCTCCAATCTTCCCAAATTCTGATAGAGGGCCATGAGACTTAGACCTGAGTGCAAAAATGGAGGTTCTAGCCCCTTCCAGAGCTGAGATATCGAAACTCAAAAATTCGGCCCGAAAAAAAAACGACAGTGGTACCCCTTACGTTTTTTTTTTTGGGCGAAAAATTAAGTTTCTCCAATCTTCCCAAATTCTGATAGAGGGCCATGAGACTTAGACCTGAGTGCAAAAATGGAGGTTCTAGCCCCTTCCAGAGCTGAGATATCGAAACTCAAAAATTCGGCCCGAAAAAAAAACGACAGTGGTACCCCTTACGGTTTTTTTTTTTGGGCGAAAAATTAAGTTTCTCCAATCTTCCCAAATTCTGATAGAGGGCCATGAGACTTAGACCTGAGTGCAAAAATGGAGGTTCTAGCCCCTTCCAGAGCTGAGATATCGAAACTCAAAAATTCGGCCCGAAAAAAAAACGACAGTGGTACCCCTTACGTTTTTTTTTTGGGCGAAAAATTAAGTTTCTCCAATCTTCCCAAATTCTGATAGAGGGCCATGAGACTTAGACCTGAGTGCAAAAAATGGAGGTTCTAGCCCCTTCCAGAGCTGAGATATCGAAACTCAAAAATTCGGCCCGAAAAAAAAACGACAGTGGTACCCCTTACGTTTTTTTTTTTTGGGCGAAAAATTAAGTTTCTCCAATCTTCCCAAATTCTGATAGAGGGCCATGAGACTTAGACCTGAGTGCAAAAATGGAGGTTCTAGCCCCTTCCAGAGCTGAGATATCGAAACTCAAAAATTCGGCCCGAAAAAAAAACGACAGTGGTACCCCTTACGTTTTTTTTTTTGGGCGAAAAATTAAGTTTCTCCAATCTTCCCAAATTCTGATAGAGGGCCATGAGACTTAGACCTGAGTGCAAAAATGGAGGTTCTAGCCCCTTCCAGAGCTGAGATATCGAAACTCAAAAATTCGGCCCGAAAAAAAAACGACAGTGGTACCCCTTACGTTTTTTTTTTTTGGGCGAAAAATTAAGTTTCTCCAATCTTCCCAAATTCTGATAGAGGGCCATGAGACTTAGACCTGAGTGCAAAAATGGAGGTTCTAGCCCCTTCCAGAGCTGAGATATCGAAACTCAAAAATTCGGCCCGAAAAAAAAACGACAGTGGTACCCCTTACGTTTTTTTTTTTGGGCGAAAAATTAAGTTTCTCCAATCTTCCCAAATTCTGATAGAGGGCCATGAGACTTAGATCTGAGTGCAAAAATGGAGGTTCTAGCCCCTTCCAGAGCTGAGATATCGAAACTCAAAAATTCGGCCCGAAAAAAAAACGACAGTGGTACCCCTTACGTTTTTTTTTTTTGGGCGAAAAATTAAGTTTCTCCAATCTTCCCAAATTCTGATAGAGGGCCATGAGACTTAGACCTGAGTGCAAAAATGGAGGTTCTAGCCCCTTCCAGAGCTGAGATATCGAAACTCAAAAATTCGGCCCGAAAAAAAAAACGACAGTGGTACCCCTTACGTTTTTTTTTTTGGGCGAAAAATTAAGTTTCTCCAATCTTCCCAAATTCTGATAGAGGGCCATGAGACTTAGACCTGAGTGCAAAAATGGAGGTTCTAGCCCCTTCCAGAGCTGAGATATCGAAACTCAAAAATTCGGCCCGAAAAAAAAACGACAGTGGTACCCCTTACGTTTTTTTTTTTTGGGCGAAAAATTAAGTTTCTCCAATCTTCCCAAATTCTGATAGAGGGCCATGAGACTTAGACCTGAGTGCAAAAATGGAGGTTCTAGCCCCTTCCAGAGCTGAGATATCGAAACTCAAAAATTCGGCCCGAAAAAAAAACGACTGTGGTACCCCTTACGTTTTTTTTTTGGGGCGAAAAATTAAGTTTCTCCAATCTTCCCAAATTCTGATAGAGGGCCATGAGACTTAGACCTGAGTGCAAAAATGGAGGTTCTAGCCCCTTCCAGAGCTGAGATATCGAAACTCAAAAATTCGGCCCGAAAAAAAAACGACAGTGGTACCCCTTACGTTTTTTTTTTTGGGCGAAAAATTAAGTTTCTCCAATCTTCCCAAATTCTGATAGAGGGCCATGAGACTTAGACCTGAGTGCAAAAATGGAGGTTCTAGCCCCTTCCAGAGCTGAGATATCGAAACTCAAAAATTCGGCCCGAAAAAAAAACGACAGTGGTACCCCTTACGTTTTTTTTTTTGGGCGAAAAATTAAGTTTCTCCAATCTTCCCAAATTCTGATAGAGGGCCATGAGACTTAGACCTGAGTGCAAAAATGGAGGTTCTAGCCCCTTCCAGAGCTGAGATATCGAAACTCAAAAATTCGGCCCGAAAAAAAAACGACAGTGGTACCCCTTACGTTTTTTTTTTTGGGCGAAAAATTAAGTTTCTCCAATCTTCCCAAATTCTGATAGAGGGCCATGAGACTTAGACCTGAGTGCAAAAATGGAGGTTCTAGCCCCTTCCAGAGCTGAGATATCGAAACTCAAAAATTCGGCCCGAAAAAAAAACGACAGTGGTACCCCTTACGTTTTTTTTTTGGGCGAAAAATTAAGTTTCTCCAATCTTCCCAAATTCTGATAGAGGGCCATGAGACTTAGACCTGAGTGCAAAAATGGAGGTTCTAGCCCCTTCCAGAGCTGAGATATCGAAACTCAAAAATTCGGCCCGAAAAAAAAACGACAGTGGTACCCCTTACGTTTTTTTTTTTGGGCGAAAAATTAAGTTTCTCCAATCTTCCCAAATTCTGATAGAGGGCCATGAGACTTAGACCTGAGTGCAAAAATGGAGGTTCTAGCCCCTTCCAGAGCTGAGATATCGAAACTCAAAAATTCGGCCCGAAAAAAAAACGACAGTGGTACCCCTTACGGTTTTTTTTTTTGGGCGAAAAATTAAGTTTCTCCAATCTTCCCAAATTCTGATAGAGGGCCATGAGACTTAGACCTGAGTGCAAAAATGGAGGTTCTAGCCCCTTCCAGAGCTGAGATATCGAAACTCAAAAATTCGGCCCGAAAAAAAAACGACAGTGGTACCCCTTACGTTTTTTTTTTTGGGCGAAAAATTAAGTTTCTCCAATCTTCCCAAATTCTGATAGAGGGCCATGAGACTTAGACCTGAGTGCAAAAATGGAGGTTCTAGCCCCTTCCAGAGCTGAGATATCGAAACTCAAAAATTCGGCCCGAAAAAAAAACGACAGTGGTACCCCTTACGTTTTTTTTTTTGGGCGAAAAATTAAGTTTCTCCAATCTTCCCAAATTCTGATAGAGGGCCATGAGACTTAGACCTGAGTGCAAAAATGGAGGTTCTAGCCCCTTCCAGAGCTGAGATATCGAAACTCAAAAATTCGGCCCGAAAAAAAAACGACAGTGGTACCCCTTACGTTTTTTTTTTTGGGCGAAAAATTAAGTTTCTCCAATCTTCCCAAATTCTGATAGAGGGCCATGAGACTTAGACCTGAGTGCAAAAATGGAGGTTCTAGCCCCTTCCAGAGCTGAGATATCGAAACTCAAAAATTCGGCCCGAAAAAAAAACGACAGTGGTACCCCTTACGTTTTTTTTTTTGGGCGAAAAATTAAGTTTCTCCAATCTTCCCAAATTCTGATAGAGGGCCATGAGACTTAGACCTGAGTGCAAAAATGGAGGTTCTAGCCCCTTCCAGAGCTGAGATATCGAAACTCAAAAATTCGGCCCGAAAAAAAAACGACAGTGGTACCCCTTACGTTTTTTTTTTTGGGCGAAAAATTAAGTTTCTCCAATCTTCCCAAATTCTGATAGAGGGCCATGAGACTTAGACCTGAGTGCAAAAATGGAGGTTCTAGCCCCTTCCAGAGCTGAGATATCGAAACTCAAAAATTCGGCCCGAAAAAAAAACGACAGTGGTACCCCTTACGTTTTTTTTTTTGGGCGAAAAATTAAGTTTCTCCAATCTTCCCAAATTCTGATAGAGGGCCATGAGACTTAGACCTGAGTGCAAAAATGGAGGTTCTAGCCCCTTCCAGAGCTGAGATATCGAAACTCAAAAATTCGGCCCGAAAAAAAAACGACAGTGGTACCCCTTACGTTTTTTTTTTTGGGCGAAAAATTAAGTTTCTCCAATCTTCCCAAATTCTGATAGAGGGCCATGAGACTTAGACCTGAGTGCAAAAATGGAGGTTCTAGCCCCTTCCAGAGCTGAGATATCGAAACTCAAAAATTCGGCCCGAAAAAAAAACGACAGTGGTACCCCTTACGTTTTTTTTTTTGGGCGAAAAATTAAGTTTCTCCAATCTTCCCAAATTCTGATAGAGGGCCATGAGACTTAGACCTGAGTGCAAAAATGGAGGTTCTAGCCCCTTCCAGAGCTGAGATATCGAAACTCAAAAATTCGGCCCGAAAAAAAAACGACAGTGGTACCCCTTACGTTTTTTTTTTTGGGCGAAAAATTAAGTTTCTCCAATCTTCCCAAATTCTGATAGAGGGCCATGAGACTTAGACCTGAGTGCAAAAATGGAGGTTCTAGCCCCTTCCAGAGCTGAGATATCGAAACTCAAAAATTCGGCCCGAAAAAAAAACGACAGTGGTACCCCTTACGTTTTTTTTTTTTGGGCGAAAAATTAAGTTTCTCCAATCTTCCCAAATTCTGATAGAGGGCCATGAGACTTAGACCTGAGTGCAAAAATGGAGGTTCTAGCCCCTTCCAGAGCTGAGATATCGAAACTCAAAAATTCGGCCCGAAAAAAAAACGACAGTGGTACCCCTTACGTTTTTTTTTTTGGGCGAAAAATTAAGTTTCTCCAATCTTCCCAAATTCTGATAGAGGGCCATGAGACTTAGACCTGAGTGCAAAAATGGAGGTTCTAGCCCCTTCCAGAGCTGAGATATCGAAACTCAAAAATTCGGCCCGAAAAAAAAACGACAGTGGTACCCCTTACGTTTTTTTTTTTGGGCGAAAAATTAAGTTTCTCCAATCTTCCCAAATTCTGATAGAGGGCCATGAGACTTAGACCTGAGTGCAAAAATGGAGGTTCTAGCCCCTTCCAGAGCTGAGATATCGAAACTCAAAAATTCGGCCCGAAAAAAAAACGACAGTGGTACCCCTTACGTTTTTTTTTTTGGGCGAAAAATTAAGTTTCTCCAATCTTCCCAAATTCTGATAGAGGGCCATGAGACTTAGACCTGAGTGCAAAAATGGAGGTTCTAGCCCCTTCCAGAGCTGAGATATCGAAACTCAAAAATTCGGCCCGAAAAAAAAACGACAGTGGTACCCCTTACGTTTTTTTTTTTGGGCGAAAAATTAAGTTTCTCCAATCTTCCCAAATTCTGATAGAGGGCCATGAGACTTAGACCTGAGTGCAAAAATGGAGGTTCTAGCCCCTTCCAGAGCTGAGATATCGAAACTCAAAAATTCGGCCCGAAAAAAAAACGACAGTGGTACCCCTTACGTTTTTTTTTTTGGGCGAAAAATTAAGTTTCTCCAATCTTCCCAAATTCTGATAGAGGGCCATGAGACTTAGACCTGAGTGCAAAAATGGAGGTTCTAGCCCCTTCCAGAGCTGAGATATCGAAACTCAAAAATTCGGCCCGAAAAAAAAACGACAGTGGTACCCCTTACGTTTTTTTTTTTGGGCGAAAAATTAAGTTTCTCCAATCTTCCCAAATTCTGATAGAGGGCCATGAGACTTAGACCTGAGTGCAAAAATGGAGGTTCTAGCCCCTTCCAGAGCTGAGATATCGAAACTCAAAAATTCGGCCCGAAAAAAAAACGACAGTGGTACCCCTTACGTTTTTTTTTTTGGGCGAAAAATTAAGTTTCTCCAATCTTCCCAAATTCTGATAGAGGGCCATGAGACTTAGACCTGAGTGCAAAAATGGAGGTTCTAGCCCCTTCCAGAGCTGAGATATCGAAACTCAAAAATTCGGCCCGAAAAAAAAACGACAGTGGTACCCCTTACGTTTTTTTTTTTTGGGCGAAAAATTAAGTTTCTCCAATCTTCCCAAATTCTGATAGAGGGCCATGAGACTTAGACCTGAGTGCAAAAATGGAGGTTCTAGCCCCTTCCAGAGCTGAGATATCGAAACTCAAAAATTCGGCCCGAAAAAAAAACGACAGTGGTACCCCTTACGTTTTTTTTTTTTGGGCGAAAAATTAAGTTTCTCCAATCTTCCCAAATTCTGATAGAGGGCCATGAGACTTAGACCTGAGTGCAAAAATGGAGGTTCTAGCCCCTTCCAGAGCTGAGATATCGAAACTCAAAAATTCGGCCCGAAAAAAAAACGACAGTGGTACCCCTTACGTTTTTTTTTTTTGGGCGAAAAATTAAGTTTCTCCAATCTTCCCAAATTCTGATAGAGGGCCATGAGACTTAGACCTGAGTGCAAAAATGGAGGTTCTAGTCCCTTCCAGAGCTGAGATATCGAAACTCAAAAATTCGGCCCGAAAAAAAAACGACAGTGGTACCCCTTACGTTTTTTTTTTGGGCGAAAAATTAAGTTTCTCCAATCTTCCCAAATTCTGATAGAGGGCCATGAGACTTAGACCTGAGTGCAAAAATGGAGGCTCTAGCCCCTTCCAGAGCTGAGATATCGAAACTCAAAAATTCGGCCCGAAAAAAAAACGACAGTGGTACCCCTTACGTTTTTTTTTTTTGGGCGAAAAATTAAGTTTCTCCAATCTTCCCAAATTCTGATAGAGGGCCATGAGACTTAGACCTGAGTGCAAAAATGGAGGTTCTAGCCCCTTCCAGAGCTGAGATATCGAAACTCAAAAATTCGGCCCGAAAAAAAAACGACAGTGGTACCCCTTACGTTTTTTTTTTTTTGGGCGAAAAATTAAGTTTCTCCAATCTTCCCAAATTCTGATAGAGGGCCATGAGACTTAGACCTGAGTGCAAAAATGGAGGTTCTAGCCCCTTCCAGAGCTGAGATATCGAAACTCAAAAATTCGGCCCGAAAAAAAACGACAGTGGTACCCCTTACGTTTTTTTTTTTGGGCGAAAAATTAAGTTTCTCCAATCTTCCCAAATTCTGATAGAGGGCCATGAGACTTAGACCTGAGTGCAAAAATGGAGGTTCTAGCCCCTTCCAGAGCTGAGATATCGAAACTCAAAAATTCGGCCCGAAAAAAAAACGACAGTGGTACCCCTTACGTTTTTTTTTTGGGCGAAAAATTAAGTTTCTCCAATCTTCCCAAATTCTGATAGAGGGCCATGAGACTTAGACCTGAGTGCAAAAATGGAGGTTCTAGCCCCTTCCAGAGCTGAGATATCGAAACTCAAAAATTCGGCCCGAAAAAAAAAACGACAGTGGTACCCCTTACGTTTTTTTTTTTGGGCGAAAAATTAAGTTTCTCCAATCTTCCCAAATTCTGATAGAGGGCCATGAGACTTAGACCTGAGTGCAAAAATGGAGGTTCTAGCCCCTTCCAGAGCTGAGATATCGAAACTCAAAAATTCGGCCCGAAAAAAAAAACGACAGTGGTACCCCTTACGTTTTTTTTTTTGGGCGAAAAATTAAGTTTCTCCAATCTTCCCAAATTCTGATAGAGGGCCATGAGACTTAGACCTGAGTGCAAAAATGGAGGTTCTAGCCCCTTCCAGAGCTGAGATATCGAAACTCAAAAATTCGGCCCGAAAAAAAAACGACAGTGGTACCCCTTACGTTTTTTTTTTTGGGCGAAAAATTAAGTTTCTCCAATCTTCCCAAATTCTGATAGAGGGCCATGAGACTTAGACCTGAGTGCAAAAATGGAGGTTCTAGCCCCTTCCAGAGCTGAGATATCGAAACTCAAAAATTCGGCCCGAAAAAAAACCGACAGTGGTACCCCTTACGTTTTTTTTTTTTGGGCGAAAAATTAAGTTTCTCCAATCTTCCCAAATTCTGATAGAGGGCCATGAGACTTAGACCTGAGTGCAAAAATGGAGGTTCTAGCCCCTTCCAGAGCTGAGATATCGAAACTCAAAAATTCGGCCCGAAAAAAAAACGACAGTGGTACCCCTTACGTTTTTTTTTTGGGCGAAAAATTAAGTTTCTCCAATCTTCCCAAATTCTGATAGAGGGCCATGAGACTTAGACCTGAGTGCAAAAATGGAGGTTCTAGCCCCTTCCAGAGCTGAGATATCGAAACTCAAAAATTCGGCCCGAAAAAAAACCGACAGTGGTACCCCTTACGTTTTTTTTTTTGGGCGAAAAATTAAGTTTCTCCAATCTTCCCAAATTCTGATAGAGGGCCATGAGACTTAGACCTGAGTGCAAAAATGGAGGTTCTAGCCCCTTCCAGAGCTGAGTTATCGAAACTCAAAAATTCGGCCCGAAAAAAAAACGACAGTGGTACCCCTTACGTTTTTTTTTTTTGGGCGAAAAATTAAGTTTCTCCAATCTCCCCAAATTCTGATAGAGGGCCATGAGACTTAGACCTGAGTGCAAAAATGGAGGTTCTAGCCCCTTCCAGAGCTGAGATATCGAAACTCAAAAATTCGGCCCGGAAAAAAAACGACAGTGGTACCCCTTACGTTTTTTTTTTTGGGCGAAAAATTAAGTTTCTCCAATCTTCCCAAATTCTGATAGAGGGCCATGAGACTTAGACCTGAGTGCAAAAATGGAGGTTCTAGCCCCTTCCAGAGCTGAGATATCGAAACTCAAAAATTCGGCCCGAAAAAAAAAACGACAGTGGTACCCCTTACGTTTTTTTTTTTTGGGCGAAAAATTAAGTTTCTCCAATCTTCCCAAATTCTGATAGAGGGCCATGAGACTTAGACCTGAGTGCAAAAATGGAGGCTCTAGCCCCTTCCAGAGCTGAGATATCGAAACTCAAAAATTCGGCCCGAAAAAAAAAACGACAGTGGTACCCCTTACGTTTTTTTTTTTGGGCGAAAAATTAAGTTTCTCCAATCTTCCCAAATTCTGATAGAGGGCCATGAGACTTAGACCTGAGTGCAAAAATGGAGGCTCTAGCCCCTTCCAGAGCTGAGATATCGAAACTCAAAAATTCGGCCCGAAAAAAAAAAACGACAGTGGTACCCCTTACGTTTTTTTTTTTGGCGAAAAATTAAGTTTCTCCAATCTTCCCAAATTCTGATAGAGGGCCATGAGACTTAGACCTGAGTGCAAAAATGGAGGTTCTAGCCCCTTCCAGAGCTGAGATATCGAAACTCAAAAATTCGGCCCGAAAAAAAAACGACAGTGGTACCCCTTACGTTTTTTTTTTTTTGGGCGAAAAATTAAGTTTCTCCAATCTTCCCAAATTCTGATAGAGGGCCATGAGACTTAGACCTGAGTGCAAAAATGGAGGTTCTAGCCCCTTCCAGAGCTGAGATATCGAAACTCAAAAATTCGGCCCGAAAAAAAAACGACAGTGGTACCCCTTACGTTTTTTTTTTTGGGCGAAAAATTAAGTTTCTCCAATCTTCCCAAATTCTGATAGAGGGCCATGAGACTTAGACCTGAGTGCAAAAATGGAGGTTCTAGCCCCTTCCAGAGCTGAGATATCGAAACTCAAAAATTCGGCCCGAAAAAAAAAACGACAGTGGTACCCCTTACGTTTTTTTTTTGGGCGAAAAATTAAGTTTCTCCAATCTTCCCAAATTCTGATAGAGGGCCATGAGACTTAGACCTGAGTGCAAAAATGGAGGCTCTAGCCCCTTCCAGAGCTGAGATATCGAAACTCAAAAATTCGGCCCGAAAAAAAAACGACAGTGGTACCCCTTACGTTTTTTTTTTTTGGCGAAAAATTAAGTTTCTCCAATCTTCCCAAATTCTGATAGAGGGCCATGAGACTTAGACCTGAGTGCAAAAATGGAGGTTCTAGCCCCTTCCAGAGCTGAGATATCGAAACTCAAAAATTCGGGCCCGAAAAAAAAACGACAGTGGTACCCCTTACGTTTTTTTTTTTGGGCGAAAAATTAAGTTTCTCCAATCTTCCCAAATTCTGATAGAGGGCCATGAGACTTAGACCTGAGTGCAAAAATGGAGGTTCTAGCCCCTTCCAGAGCTGAGATATCGAAACTCAAAAATTCGGCCCGAAAAAAAAAACGACAGTGGTACCCCTTACGTTTTTTTTTTTGGCCGAAAAATTAAGTTTCTCCAATCTTCCCAAATTCTGATAGAGGGCCATGAGACTTAGACCTGAGTGCAAAAATGGAGGTTCTAGCCCCTTCCAGAGCTGAGATATCGAAACTCAAAAATTCGGCCCGAAAAAAAAACGACAGTGGTACCCCTTACGTTTTTTTTTTTGGGCGAAAAATTAAGTTTCTCCAATCTTCCCAAATTCTGATAGAGGGCCATGAGACTTAGACCTGAGTGCAAAAATGGAGGTTCTAGCCCCTTCCAGAGCTGAGATATCGAAACTCAAAAATTCGGCCCGAAAAAAAAACGACAGTGGTACCCCTTACGTTTTTTTTTTTTGGGCGAAAAATTAAGTTTCTCCAATCTTCCCAAATTCTGATAGAGGGCCATGAGACTTAGACCTGAGTGCAAAAATGGAGGTTCTAGCCCCTTCCAGAGCTGAGATATCGAAACTCAAAAATTCGGCCCGAAAAAAAAACGACAGTGGTACCCCTTACGTTTTTTTTTTTGGGCGAAAAATTAAGTTTCTCCAATCTTCCCAAATTCTGATAGAGGGCCATGAGACTTAGACCTGAGTGCAAAAATGGAGGTTCTAGCCCCTTCCAGAGCTGAGATATCGAAACTCAAAAATTCGGCCCGAAAAAAAAAACGACAGTGGTACCCCTTACGTTTTTTTTTTGGGCGAAAAATTAAGTTTCTCCAATCTTCCCAAATTCTGATAGAGGGCCATGAGACTTAGACCTGAGTGCAAAAATGGAGGTTCTAGCCCCTTCCAGAGCTGAGATATCGAAACTCAAAAATTCGGCCCGAAAAAAAAAACGACAGTGGTACCCCTTACGGTTTTTTTTTTTGGGCGAAAAATTAAGTTTCTCCAATCTTCCCAAATTCTGATAGAGGGCCATGAGACTTAGACCTGAGTGCAACAATGGAGGTTCTAGCCCCTTCCAGAGCTGAGATATCGAAACTCAAAAATTCGGCCCGAAAAAAAAAACGACAGTGGTACCCCTTACGTTTTTTTTTTGGGCGAAAAATTAAGTTTCTCCAATCTTCCCAAATTCTGATAGAGGGCCATGAGACTTAGACCTGAGTGCAAAAATGGAGGCTCTAGCCCCTTCCAGAGCTGAGATATCGAAACTCAAAAATTCGGCCCGAAAAAAAAAACGACAGTGGTACCCCTTACGTTTTTTTTTTTGGGCGAAAAATTAAGTTTCTCCAATCTTCCCAAATTCTGATAGAGGGCCATGAGACTTAGACCTGAGTGCAAAAATGGAGGTTCTAGCCCCTTCCAGAGCTGAGATATCGAAACTCAAAAATTCGGCCCGAAAAAAAAACGACAGTGGTACCCCTTACGGTTTTTTTTTTTGGGCGAAAAATTAAGTTTCTCCAATCTTCCCAAATTCTGATAGAGGGCCATGAGACTTAGACCTGAGTGCAAAAATGGAGGTTCTAGCCCCTTCCAGAGCTGAGATATCGAAACTCAAAAATTCGGCCCGAAAAAAAAAACGACAGTGGTACCCCTTACGTTTTTTTTTTGGGCGAAAAATTAAGTTTCTCCAATCTTCCCAAATTCTGATAGAGGGCCATGAGACTTAGACCTGAGTGCAAAAATGGAGGCTCTAGCCCCTTCCAGAGCTGAGATATCGAAACTCAAAAATTCGGCCCGAAAAAAAAAACGACAGTGGTACCCCTTACGTTTTTTTTTTTGGGCGAAAAATTAAGTTTCTCCAATCTTCCCAAATTCTGATAGAGGGCCATGAGACTTAGACCTGAGTGCAAAAATGGAGGTTCTAGCCCCTTCCAGAGCTGAGATATCGAAACTCAAAAATTCGGCCCGAAAAAAAAACGACAGTGGTACCCCTTACGTTTTTCTTTTTGGGCGAAAAATTAAGTTTCTCCAATCTTCCCAAATTCTGATAGAGG
This sequence comes from Pimephales promelas, assembly GCF_988280905.1. Lineage (NCBI taxonomy): Eukaryota > Metazoa > Chordata > Actinopteri > Cypriniformes > Leuciscidae > Pimephales > Pimephales promelas. The sequence continues at coordinate 64,188 of NW_028297300.1, read as the reverse complement.
GCCATGAGACTTAGACCTGAGTGCAAAAATGGAGGTTCTAGCCCCTTCCAGAGCTGAGATATCGAAACTCAAAAATTCGGCCCGAAAAAAAAACGACAGTGGTACCCCTTACGTTTTTTTTTTTTGGGCGAAAAATTAAGTTTCTCCAATCTTCCCAAATTCTGATAGAGGGCCATGAGACTTAGACCTGAGTGCAAAAATGGAGGTTCTAGCCCCTTCCAGAGCTGAGATATCGAAACTCAAAAATTCGGCCCGAAAAAAAAACGACAGTGGTACCCCTTACGTTTTTTTTTTTTGGGCGAAAAATTAAGTTTCTCCAATCTTCCCAAATTCTGATAGAGGGCCATGAGACTTAGACCTGAGTGCAAAAATGGAGGTTCTAGCCCCTTCCAGAGCTGAGATATCGAAACTCAAAAATTCGGCCCGAAAAAAAAACGACAGTGGTACCCCTTACGGTTTTTTTTTTTGGGCGAAAAATTAAGTTTCTCCAATCTTCCCAAATTCTGATAGAGGGCCATGAGACTTAGACCTGAGTGCAAAAATGGAGGTTCTAGCCCCTTCCAGAGCTGAGATATCGAAACTCAAAAATTTGGCCCGAAAAAAAAACGACAGTGGTACCCCTTACGTTTTTTTTTTTGGGCGAAAAATTAAGTTTCTCCAATCTTCCCAAATTCTGATAGAGGGCCATGAGACTTAGACCTGAGTGCAAAAATGGAGGTTCTAGCCCCTTCCAGAGCTGAGATATCGAAACTCAAAAATTCGGCCCGAAAAAAAAACGACAGTGGTACCCCTTACGTTTTTTTTTTTGGGCGAAAAATTAAGTTTCTCCAATCTTCCCAAATTCTGATAGAGGGCCATGAGACTTAGACCTGAGTGCAAAAATGGAGGTTCTAGCCCCTTCCAGAGCTGAGATATCGAAACTCAAAAATTCGGCCCGAAAAAAAAACGACAGTGGTACCCCTTACGTTTTTTTTTTTGGGCGAAAAATCAAGTTTCTCCAATCTTCCCAAATTCTGATAGAGGGCCATGAGACTTAGACCTGAGTGCAAAAATGGAGGTTCTAGCCCCTTCCAGAGCTGAGATATCGAAACTCAAAAATTCGGCCCGAAAAAAAAACGACAGTGGTACCCCTTACGTTTTTTTTTTTGGGCGAAAAATTAAGTTTCTCCAATCTTCCCAAATTCTGATAGAGGGCCATGAGACTTAGACCTGAGTGCAAAAATGGAGGTTCTAGCCCCTTCCAGAGCTGAGATATCGAAACTCAAAAATTCGGCCCGAAAAAAAAACGACAGTGGTACCCCTTACGTTTTTTTTTTTGGGCGAAAAATTAAGTTTCTCCAATCTTCCCAAATTCTGATAGAGGGCCATGAGACTTAGACCTGAATGCAAAAATGGAGGTTCTAGCCCCTTCCAGAGCTGAGATATCGAAACTCAAAAATTCGGCCCGAAAAAAAAACGACAGTGGTACCCCTTACGTTTTTTTTTTTGGGCGAAAAATTAAGTTTCTCCAATCTTCCCAAATTCTGATAGAGGGCCATGAGACTTAGACCTGAGTGCAAAAATGGAGGTTCTAGCCCCTTCCAGAGCTGAGATATCGAAACTCAAAAATTTGGCCCGAAAAAAAAACGACAGTGGTACCCCTTACGTTTTTTTTTTTGGGCGAAAAATTAAGTTTCTCCAATCTTCCCAAATTCTGATAGAGGGCCATGAGACTTAGACCTGAGTGCAAAAATGGAGGTTCTAGCCCCTTCCAGAGCTGAGATATCGAAACTCAAAAATTCGGCCCGAAAAAAAAACGACAGTGGTACCCCTTACGTTTTTTTTTTTTGGGCGAAAAATTAAGTTTCTCCAATCTTCCCAGATTCCGATAGAGGGCCATGAGACTTAGACCTGAGTGCAAAAATGGAGGTTCTAGCCCCTTCCAGAGCTGAGATATCGAAACTCAAAAATTCGGCCCGAAAAAAAAACGACAGTGGTACCCCTTACGTTTTTTTTTTGGGCGAAAAATTAAGTTTCTCCAATCTTCCCAAATTCTGATAGAGGGCCATGAGACTTAGACCTGAGTGCAAAAATGGAGGTTCTAACCCCTTCCAGAGCTGAGATATCGAAACTCAAAAATTCGGCCCGAAAAAAAAAAACGACAGTGGTACCCCTTACGTTTTTTTTTTTGGGCGAAAAATTAAGTTTCTCCAATCTTCCCAAATTCTGATAGAGGGCCATGAGACTTAGACCTGAGTGCAAAAATGGAGGTTCTAGCCCCTTCCAGAGCTGAGATATCGAAACTCAAAAATTCGGCCCGAAAAAAAAACGACAGTGGTACCCCTTACGTTTTTTTTTTTGGGCGAAAAATTAAGTTTCTCCAATCTTCCCAAATTCTGATAGAGGGCCATGAGACTTAGACCTGAATGCAAAAATGGAGGTTCTAGCCCCTTCCAGAGCTGAGATATCGAAACTCAAAAATTCGGCCCGAAAAAAAAACGACAGTGGTACCCCTTACGTTTTTTTTTTTGGGCGAAAAATTAAGTTTCTCCAATCTTCCCAAATTCTGATAGAGGGCCATGAGACTTAGACCTGAGTGCAAAAATGGAGGTTCTAGCCCCTTCCAGAGCTGAGATATCGAAACTCAAAAATTTGGCCCGAAAAAAAAACGACAGTGGTACCCCTTACGTTTTTTTTTTTGGGCGAAAAATTAAGTTTCTCCAATCTTCCCAAATTCTGATAGAGGGCCATGAGACTTAGACCTGAGTGCAAAAATGGAGGTTCTAGCCCCTTCCAGAGCTGAGATATCGAAACTCAAAAATTCGGCCCGAAAAAAAAACGACAGTGGTACCCCTTACGTTTTTTTTTTTGGGCGAAAAATTAAGTTTCTCCAATCTTCCCAGATTCTGATAGAGGGCCATGAGACTTAGACCTGAGTGCAAAAATGGAGGTTCTAGCCCCTTCCAGAGCTGAGATATCGAAACTCAAAAATTCGGCCCGAAAAAAAAACGACAGTGGTACCCCTTACGTTTTTTTTTTGGGCGAAAAATTAAGTTTCTCCAATCTTCCCAAATTCTGATAGAGGGCCATGAGACTTAGACCTGAGTGCAAAAATGGAGGTTCTAACCCCTTCCAGAGCTGAGATATCGAAACTCAAAAATTCGGCCCGAAAAAAAAAAACGACAGTGGTACCCCTTACGTTTTTTTTTTTGGGCGAAAAATTAAGTTTCTCCAATCTTCCCAAATTCTGATAGAGGGCCATGAGACTTAGACCTGAGTGCAAAAATGGAGGTTCTAGCCCCTTCCAGAGCTGAGATATCGAAACTCAAAAATTCGGCCCGAAAAAAAAACGACAGTGGTACCCCTTACGTTTTTTTTTTTGGGCGAAAAATTAAGTTTCTCCAATCTTCCCAAATTCTGATAGAGGGCCATGAGACTTAGACCTGAGTGCAAAAATGGAGGTTCTAGCCCCTTCCAGAGCTGAGATATCGAAACTCAAAAATTCGGCCCGAAAAAAAAACGACAGTGGTACCCCTTACGTTTTTTTTTTTGGGCGAAAAATTAAGTTTCTCCAATCTTCCCAAATTCTGATAGAGGGCCATGAGACTTAGACCTGAGTGCAAAAATGGAGGTTCTAGCCCCTTCCAGAGCTGAGATATCGAAACTCAAAAATTCGGCCCGAAAAAAAACCGACAGTGGTACCCCTTACGTTTTTTTTTTTTGGGCGAAAAATTAAGTTTCTCCAATCTTCCCAAATTCTGATAGAGGGCCATGAGACTTAGACCTGAGTGCAAAAATGGAGGTTCTAGCCCCTTCCAGAGCTGAGATATCGAAACTCAAAAATTCGGCCCGAAAAAAAAACGACAGTGGTACCCCTTACGTTTTTTTTTTTGGGCGAAAAATTAAGTTTCTCCAATCTTCCCAAATTCTGATAGAGGGCCATGAGACTTAGACCTGAGTGCAAAAATGGAGGTTCTAGCCCCTTCCAGAGCTGAGATATCGAAACTCAAAAATTCGGCCCGAAAAAAAACCGACAGTGGTACCCCTTACGTTTTTTTTTTTGGGGCGAAAAATTAAGTTTCTCCAATCTTCCCAAATTCTGATAGAGGGCCATGAGACTTAGACCTGAGTGCAAAAATGGAGGTTCTAGCCCCTTCCAGAGCTGAGTTATCGAAACTCAAAAATTCGGCCCGAAAAAAAAACGACAGTGGTACCCCTTACGTTTTTTTTTTTTGGGCGAAAAATTAAGTTTCTCCAATCTTCCCAAATTCTGATAGAGGGCCATGAGACTTAGACCTGAGTGCAAAAATGGAGGTTCTAGCCCCTTCCAGAGCTGAGATATCGAAACTCAAAAATTCGGCCCGGAAAAAAAACGACAGTGGTACCCCTTACGTTTTTTTTTTTGGGCGAAAAATTAAGTTTCTCCAATCTTCCCAAATTCTGATAGAGGGCCATGAGACTTAGACCTGAGTGCAAAAATGGAGGTTCTAGCCCCTTCCAGAGCTGAGATATCGAAACTCAAAAATTCGGCCCGAAAAAAAAACGACAGTGGTACCCCTTACGTTTTTTTTTTTTTTGGGCGAAAAATTAAGTTTCTCCAATCTTCCCAAATTCTGATAGAGGGCCATGAGACTTAGACCTGAGTGCAAAAATGGAGGTTCTAGCCCCTTCCAGAGCTGAGATATCGAAACTCAAAAATTCGGCCCGAAAAAAAAAACGACAGTGGTACCCCTTACGTTTTTTTTTTTGGGCGAAAAATTAAGTTTCTCCAATCTTCCCAAATTCGGATAGAGGGCCATGAGACTTAGACCTGAGTGCAAAAATGGAGGTTCTAGCCCCTTCCAGAGCTGAGATATCGAAACTCAAAAATTCGGCCCGAAAAAAAAACGACAGTGGTACCCCTTACGTTTTTTTTTTTGGGCGAAAAATTAAGTTTCTCCAATCTTCCCAAATTCTGATAGAGGGCCATGAGACTTAGACCTGAGTGCAAAAATGGAGGTTCTAGCCCCTTCCAGAGCTGAGATATCGAAACTCAAAAATTCGGCCCGAAAAAAAAACGACAGTGGTACCCCTTACGTTTTTTTTTTTGGGCGAAAAATTAAGTTTCTCCAATCTTCCCAAATTCTGATAGAGGGCCATGAGACTTAGACCTGAGTGCAAAAATGGAGGTTCTAGCCCCTTCCAGAGCTGAGATATCGAAACTCAAAAATTCGGCCCGAAAAAAAAACGACAGTGGTACCCCTTACGTTTTTTTTTTTTTGGGCGAAAAATTAAGTTTCTCCAATCTTCCCAAATTCTGATAGAGGGCCATGAGACTTAGACCTGAGTGCAAAAATGGAGGTTCTAGCCCCTTCCAGAGCTGAGATATCGAAACTCAAAAATTCGGCCCGAAAAAAAAACGACAGTGGTACCCCTTACGTTTTTTTTTTTTTGGGCGAAAAATTAAGTTTCTCCAATCTTCCCAAATTCTGATAGAGGGCCATGAGACTTAGACCTGAGTGCAAAAATGGAGGTTCTAGCCCCTTCCAGAGCTGAGATATCGAAACTCAAAAATTCGGCCCGAAAAAAAAACGACAGTGGTACCCCTTACGTTTTTTTTTTTGGGCGAAAAATTAAGTTTCTCCAATCTTCCCAAATTCTGATAGAGGGCCATGAGACTTAGACCTGAGTGCAAAAATGGAGGTTCTAGCCCCTTCCAGAGCTGAGATATCGAAACTCAAAAATTCGGCCCGAAAAAAAAACGACAGTGGTACCCCTTACGTTTTTTTTTTTGGGCGAAAAATTAAGTTTCTCCAATCTTCCCAAATTCTGATAGAGGGCCATGAGACTTAGACCTGAGTGCAAAAATGGAGGTTCTAGCCCCTTCCAGAGCTGAGATATCGAAACTCAAAAATTCGGCCCGAAAAAAAAACGACAGTGGTACCCCTTACGTTTTTTTTTTTGGGCGAAAAATTAAGTTTCTCCAATCTTCCCAAATTCTGATAGAGGGCCATGAGACTTAGACCTGAGTGCAAAAATGGAGGTTCTAGCCCCTTCCAGAGCTGAGATATCGAAACTCAAAAATTCGGCCCGAAAAAAAAACGACAGTGGTACCCCTTACGTTTTTTTTTTTTGGGCGAAAAATTAAGTTTCTCCAATCTTCCCAAATTCTGATAGAGGGCCATGAGACTTAGACCTGAGTGCAAAAATGGAGGTTCTAGCCCCTTCCAGAGCTGAGATATCGAAACTCAAAAATTCGGCCCGAAAAAAAAACGACAGTGGTACCCCTTACGTTTTTTTTTTTTGGGCGAAAAATTAAGTTTCTCCAATCTTCCCAAATTCTGATAGAGGGCCTTGAGACTTAGACCTGAGTGCAAAAATGGAGGTTCTAGTCCCTTCCAGAGCTGAGATATCGAAACTCAAAAATTCGGCCCGAAAAAAAAACGACAGTGGTACCCCTTACGTTTTTTTTTTGGGCGAAAAATTAAGTTTCTCCAATCTTCCCAAATTCTGATAGAGGGCCATGAGACTTAGACCTGAGTGCAAAAATGGAGGCTCTAGCCCCTTCCAGAGCTGAGATATCGAAACTCAAAAATTCGGCCCGAAAAAAAAACGACAGTGGTACCCCTTACGTTTTTTTTTTTTGGGCGAAAAATTAAGTTTCTCCAATCTTCCCAAATTCTGATAGAGGGCCATGAGACTTAGACCTGAGTGCAAAAATGGAGGTTCTAGCCCCTTCCAGAGCTGAGATATCGAAACTCAAAAATTCGGCCCGAAAAAAAAACGACAGTGGTACCCCTTACGTTTTTTTTTTTTGGGCGAAAAATTAAGTTTCTCCAATCTTCCCAAATTCTGATAGAGGGCCATGAGACTTAGACCTGAGTGCAAAAATGGAGGTTCTAGCCCCTTCCAGAGCTGAGATATCGAAACTCAAAAATTCGGCCCGAAAAAAAACGACAGTGGTACCCCTTACGTTTTTTTTTTTGGGCGAAAAATTAAGTTTCTCCAATCTTCCCAAATTCTGATAGAGGGCCATGAGACTTAGACCTGAGTGCAAAAATGGAGGTTCTAGCCCCTTCCAGAGCTGAGATATCGAAACTCAAAAATTCGGCCCGAAAAAAAAACGACAGTGGTACCCCTTACGTTTTTTTTTTGGGCGAAAAATTAAGTTTCTCCAATCTTCCCAAATTCTGATAGAGGGCCATGAGACTTAGACCTGAGTGCAAAAATGGAGGTTCTAGCCCCTTCCAGAGCTGAGATATCGAAACTCAAAAATTCGGCCCGAAAAAAAAACGACAGTGGTACCCCTTACGTTTTTTTTTTTTGGGCGAAAAATTAAGTTTCTCCAATCTTCCCAAATTCTGATAGAGGGCCATGAGACTTAGACCTGAGTGCAAAAATGGAGGTTCTAGCCCCTTCCAGAGCTGAGATATCGAAACTCAAAAATTCGGCCCGAAAAAAAAACGACAGTGGTACCCCTTACGTTTTTTTTTTTTGGGCGAAAAATTAAGTTTCTCCAATCTTCCCAAATTCTGATAGAGGGCCATGAGACTTAGACCTGAGTGCAAAAATGGAGGTTCTAGCCCCTTCCAGAGCTGAGATATCGAAACTCAAAAATTCGGCCCGAAAAAAAAACGACAGTGGTACCCCTTACGTTTTTTTTTTTGGGCGAAAAATTAAGTTTCTCCAATCTTCCCAAATTCTGATAGAGGGCCATGAGACTTAGACCTGAGTGCAAAAATGGAGGTTCTAGCCCCTTCCAGAGCTGAGATATCGAAACTCAAAAATTCGGCCCGAAAAAAAAACGACAGTGGTACCCCTTACGTTTTTTTTTTTGGGCGAAAAATTAAGTTTCTCCAATCTTCCCAAATTCTGATAGAGGGCCATGAGACTTAGACCTGAGTGCAAAAATGGAGGTTCTAGCCCCTTCCAGAGCTGAGATATCGAAACTCAAAAATTCGGCCCGAAAAAAAAACGACAGTGGTACCCCTTACGTTTTTTTTTTTGGGCGAAAAATTAAGTTTCTCCAATCTTCCCAAATTCTGATAGAGGGCCATGAGACTTAGACCTGAGTGCAAAAATGGAGGTTCTAGCCCCTTCCAGAGCTGAGATATCGAAACTCAAAAATTCGGCCCGAAAAAAAACCGACAGTGGTACCCCTTACGTTTTTTTTTTTGGGCGAAAAATTAAGTTTCTCCAATCTTCCCAAATTCTGATAGAGGGCCATGAGACTTAGACCTGAGTGCAAAAATGGAGGTTCTAGCCCCTTCCAGAGCTGAGTTATCGAAACTCAAAAATTCGGCCCGAAAAAAAAACGACAGTGGTACCCCTTACGTTTTTTTTTTTTGGGCGAAAAATTAAGTTTCTCCAATCTTCCCAAATTCTGATAGAGGGCCATGAGACTTAGACCTGAGTGCAAAAATGGAGGTTCTAGCCCCTTCCAGAGCTGAGATATCGAAACTCAAAAATTCGGCCCGGAAAAAAAACGACAGTGGTACCCCTTACGTTTTTTTTTTTGGGCGAAAAATTAAGTTTCTCCAATCTTCCCAAATTCTGATAGAGGGCCATGAGACTTAGACCTGAGTGCAAAAATGGAGGTTCTAGCCCCTTCCAGAGCTGAGATATCGAAACTCAAAAATTCGGCCCGAAAAAAAAACGACAGTGGTACCCCTTACGTTTTTTTTTTTTGGGCGAAAAATTAAGTTTCTCCAATCTTCCCAAATTCTGATAGAGGGCCATGAGACTTAGACCTGAGTGCAAAAATGGAGGTTCTAGCCCCTTCCAGAGCTGAGATATCGAAACTCAAAAATTCGGCCCGAAAAAAAAACGACAGTGGTACCCCTTACGTTTTTTTTTTTGGGCGAAAAATTAAGTTTCTCCAATCTTCCCAAATTCTGATAGAGGGCCATGAGACTTAGACCTGAGTGCAAAAATGGAGGTTCTAGCCCCTTCCAGAGCTGAGATATCGAAACTCAAAAATTCGGCCCGAAAAAAAAACGACAGTGGTACCCCTTACGTTTTTTTTTTTGGGCGAAAAATTAAGTTTCTCCAATCTTCCCAAATTCTGATAGAGGGCCATGAGACTTAGACCTGAGTGCAAAAATGGAGGTTCTAGCCCCTTCCAGAGCTGAGATATCGAAACTCAAAAATTCGGCCCGAAAAAAAAACGACAGTGGTACCCCTTACGTTTTTTTTTTTTGGGCGAAAAATTAAGTTTCTCCAATCTTCCCAAATTCTGATAGAGGGCCATGAGACTTAGACCTGAGTGCAAAAATGGAGGTTCTAGCCCCTTCCAGAGCTGAGATATCGAAACTCAAAAATTCGGCCCGAAAAAAAAACGACAGTGGTACCCCTTACGTTTTTTTTTTTGGGCGAAAAATTAAGTTTCTCCAATCTTCCCAAATTCTGATAGAGGGCCATGAGACTTAGACCTGAGTGCAAAAATGGAGGTTCTAGCCCCTTCCAGAGCTGAGATATCGAAACTCAAAAATTCGGCCCGAAAAAAAAACGACAGTGGTACCCCTTACGTTTTTCTTTTTGGGCGAAAAATTAAGTTTCTCCAATCTTCCCAAATTCTGATAGAGGGCCATGAGACTTAGACCTGAGTGCAAAAATGGAGGTTCTAGCCCCTTCCAGAGCTGAGATATCGAAACTCAAAAATTCGGCCCGAAAAAAAAACGACAGTGGTACCCCTTACGTTTTTTTTTTTTGGGCGAAAAATTAAGTTTCTCCAATCTTCCCAAATTCTGATAGAGGGCCATGAGACTTAGACCTGAGTGCAAAAATGGAGGTTCTAGCCCCTTCCAGAGCTGAGATATCGAAACTCAAAAATTCGGCCCGAAAAAAAAACGACAGTGGTACCCCTTACGTTTTTTTTTTTTGGGCGAAAAATTAAGTTTCTCCAATCTTCCCAAATTCTGATAGAGGGCCATGAGACTTAGACCTGAGTGCAAAAATGGAGGTTCTAGCCCCTTCCAGAGCTGAGATATCGAAACTCAAAAATTCGGCCCGAAAAAAAAACGACAGTGGTACCCCTTACGGTTTTTTTTTTTGGGCGAAAAATTAAGTTTCTCCAATCTTCCCAAATTCTGATAGAGGGCCATGAGACTTAGACCTGAGTGCAAAAATGGAGGTTCTAGCCCCTTCCAGAGCTGAGATATCGAAACTCAAAAATTCGGCCCGAAAAAAAAACGACAGTGGTACCCCTTACGTTTTTTTTTTTGGGCGAAAAATTAAGTTTCTCCAATCTTCCCAAATTCTGATAGAGGGCCATGAGACTTAGACCTGAGTGCAAAAATGGAGGTTCTAGCCCCTTCCAGAGCTGAGATATCGAAACTCAAAAATTCGGCCCGAAAAAAAAACGACAGTGGTACCCCTTACGTTTTTTTTTTTTGGGCGAAAAATTAAGTTTCTCCAATCTTCCCAAATTCTGATAGAGGGCCATGAGACTTAGACCTGAGTGCAAAAATGGAGGTTCTAGCCCCTTCCAGAGCTGAGATATCGAAACTCAAAAATTCGGCCCGAAAAAAAAACGACAGTGGTACCCCTTACGTTTTTTTTTTTGGGCGAAAAATCAAGTTTCTCCAATCTTCCCAAATTCTGATAGAGGGCCATGAGACTTAGACCTGAGTGCAAAAATGGAGGTTCTAGCCCCTTCCAGAGCTGAGATATCGAAACTCAAAAATTCGGCCCGAAAAAAAAACGACAGTGGTACCCCTTACGTTTTTTTTTTTGGGCGAAAAATTAAGTTTCTCCAATCTTCCCAAATTCTGATAGAGGGCCATGAGACTTAGACCTGAGTGCAAAAATGGAGGTTCTAGCCCCTTCCAGAGCTGAGATATCGAAACTCAAAAATTCGGCCCGAAAAAAAAACGACAGTGGTACCCCTTACGTTTTTTTTTTTGGGCGAAAAATTAAGTTTCTCCAATCTTCCCAAATTCTGATAGAGGGCCATGAGACTTAGACCTGAATGCAAAAATGGAGGTTCTAGCCCCTTCCAGAGCTGAGATATCGAAACTCAAAAATTCGGCCCGAAAAAAAAACGACAGTGGTACCCCTTACGTTTTTTTTTTTGGGCGAAAAATTAAGTTTCTCCAATCTTCCCAAATTCTGATAGAGGGCCATGAGACTTAGACCTGAGTGCAAAAATGGAGGTTCTAGCCCCTTCCAGAGCTGAGATATCGAAACTCAAAAATTTGGCCCGAAAAAAAAACGACAGTGGTACCCCTTACGTTTTTTTTTTTGGGCGAAAAATTAAGTTTCTCCAATCTTCCCAAATTCTGATAGAGGGCCATGAGACTTAGACCTGAGTGCAAAAATGGAGGTTCTAGCCCCTTCCAGAGCTGAGATATCGAAACTCAAAAATTCGGCCCGAAAAAAAAACGACAGTGGTACCCCTTACGTTTTTTTTTTTGGGCGAAAAATTAAGTTTCTCCAATCTTCCCAGATTCTGATAGAGGGCCATGAGACTTAGACCTGAGTGCAAAAATGGAGGTTCTAGCCCCTTCCAGAGCTGAGATATCGAAACTCAAAAATTCGGCCCGAAAAAAAAACGACAGTGGTACCCCTTACGTTTTTTTTTTGGGCGAAAAATTAAGTTTCTCCAATCTTCCCAAATTCTGATAGAGGGCCATGAGACTTAGACCTGAGTGCAAAAATGGAGGTTCTAGCCCCTTCCAGAGCTGAGATATCGAAACTCAAAAATTCGGCCCGAAAAAAAAAAACGACAGTGGTACCCCTTACGTTTTTTTTTTTGGGCGAAAAATTAAGTTTCTCCAATCTTCCCAAATTCTGATAGAGGGCCATGAGACTTAGACCTGAGTGCAAAAATGGAGGTTCTAGCCCCTTCCAGAGCTGAGATATCGAAACTCAAAAATTCGGCCCGAAAAAAAAACGACAGTGGTACCCCTTACGTTTTTTTTTTTTTTTTGGGCGAAAAATTAAGTTTCTCCAATCTTCCCAAATTCTGATAGAGGGCCATGAGACTTAGACCTGAGTGCAAAAATGGAGGTTCTAGCCCCTTCCAGAGCTGAGATATCGAAACTCAAAAATTCGGCCCGAAAAAAAAACGACAGTGGTACCCCTTACGTTTTTTTTTTTGGGCGAAAAATTAAGTTTCTCCAATCTTCCCAAATTCTGATAGAGGGCCATGAGACTTAGACCTGAGTGCAAAAATGGAGGTTCTAGCCCCTTCCAGAGCTGAGATATCGAAACTCAAAAATTCGGCCCGAAAAAAAAACGACAGTGGTACCCCTTACGTTTTTTTTTTTGGGCGAAAAATTAAGTTTCTCCAATCTTCCCAAATTCTGATAGAGGGCCATGAGACTTAGACCTGAGTGCAAAAATGGAGGTTCTAGCCCCTTCCAGAGCTGAGATATCGAAACTCAAAAATTCGGCCCGAAAAAAAAACGACAGTGGTACCCCTTACGTTTTTTTTTTTGGGCGAAAAATTAAGTTTCTCCAATCTTCCCAAATTCTGATAGAGGGCCATGAGACTTAGACCTGAGTGCAAAAATGGAGGTTCTAGCCCCTTCCAGAGCTGAGATATCGAAACTCAAAAATTCGGCCCGAAAAAAAAACGACAGTGGTACCCCTTACGTTTTTTTTTTTGGGCGAAAAATTAAGTTTCTCCAATCTTCCCAAATTCTGATAGAGGGCCATGAGACTTAGACCTGAGTGCAAAAATGGAGGTTCTAGCCCCTTCCAGAGCTGAGATATCGAAACTCAAAAATTCGGCCCGAAAAAAAAACGACAGTGGTACCCCTTACGTTTTTTTTTTTGGGCGAAAAATTAAGTTTCTCCAATCTTCCCAAATTCTGATAGAGGGCCATGAGACTTAGACCTGAGTGCAAAAATGGAGGTTCTAGCCCCTTCCAGAGCTGAGATATCGAAACTCAAAAATTCGGCCCGAAAAAAAAACGACAGTGGTACCCCTTACGTTTTTTTTTTTGGGCGAAAAATTAAGTTTCTCCAATCTTCCCAAATTCTGATAGAGGGCCATGAGACTTAGACCTGAGTGCAAAAATGGAGGTTCTAGCCCCTTCCAGAGCTGAGATATCGAAACTCAAAAATTCGGCCCGAAAAAAAAACGACAGTGGTACCCCTTACGTTTTTTTTTTTGGGCGAAAAATTAAGTTTCTCCAATCTTCCCAAATTCTGATAGAGGGCCATGAGACTTAGACCTGAGTGCAAAAATGGAGGTTCTAGCCCCTTCCAGAGCTGAGATATCGAAACTCAAAAATTCGGCCCGAAAAAAAAACGACAGTGGTACCCCTTACGTTTTTTTTTTTGGGCGAAAAATTAAGTTTCTCCAATCTTCCCAAATTCTGATAGAGGGCCATGAGACTTAGACCTGAGTGCAAAAATGGAGGTTCTAGCCCCTTCCAGAGCTGAGATATCGAAACTCAAAAATTCGGCCCGAAAAAAAAACGACAGTGGTACCCCTTACGTTTTTTTTTTTGGGCGAAAAATTAAGTTTCTCCAATCTTCCCAAATTCTGATAGAGGGCCATGAGACTTAGACCTGAGTGCAAAAATGGAGGTTCTAGCCCCTTCCAGAGCTGAGATATCGAAACTCAAAAATTCGGCCCGAAAAAAAAACGACAGTGGTACCCCTTACGTTTTTTTTTTTGGGCGAAAAATTAAGTTTCTCCAATCTTCCCAAATTCTGATAGAGGGCCATGAGACTTAGACCTGAGTGCAAAAATGGAGAGGTTCTAGCCCCTTCCAGAGCTGAGATATCGAAACTCAAAAATTCGGCCCGAAAAAAAAACGACAGTGGTACCCCTTACGTTTTTTTTTTTGGGCGAAAAATTAAGTTTCTCCAATCTTCCCAAATTCTGATAGAGGGCCATGAGACTTAGACCTGAGTGCAAAAATGGAGGTTCTAGCCCCTTCCAGAGCTGAGATATCGAAACTCAAAAATTCGGCCCGAAAAAAAAACGACAGTGGTACCCCTTACGTTTTTTTTTTTGGGCGAAAAATTAAGTTTCTCCAATCTTCCCAAATTCTGATAGAGGGCCATGAGACTTAGACCTGAGTGCAAAAATGGAGGTTCTAGCCCCTTCCAGAGCTGAGATATCGAAACTCAAAAATTCGGCCCGAAAAAAAAACGACAGTGGTACCCCTTACGTTTTTTTTTTTGGGCGAAAAATTAAGTTTCTCCAATCTTCCCAAATTCTGATAGAGGGCCATGAGACTTAGACCTGAGTGCAAAAATGGAGGTTCTAGCCCCTTCCAGAGCTGAGATATCGAAACTCAAAAATTCGGCCCGAAAAAAAAACGACAGTGGTACCCCTTACGTTTTTTTTTTTGGGCGAAAAATTAAGTTTCTCCAATCTTCCCAAATTCTGATAGAGGGCCATGAGACTTAGACCTGAGTGCAAAAATGGAGGTTCTAGCCCCTTCCAGAGCTGAGATATCGAAACTCAAAAATTCGGCCCGAAAAAAAAACGACAGTGGTACCCCTTACGTTTTTTTTTTTGGGCGAAAAATTAAGTTTCTCCAATCTTCCCAAATTCTGATAGAGGGCCATGAGACTTAGACCTGAGTGCAAAAATGGAGGTTCTAGCCCCTTCCAGAGCTGAGATATCGAAACTCAAAAATTCGGCCCGAAAAAAAAACGACAGTGGTACCCCTTACGTTTTTTTTTTTGGGCGAAAAATTAAGTTTCTCCAATCTTCCCAAATTCTGATAGAGGGCCATGAGACTTAGACCTGAGTGCAAAAATGGAGGTTCTAGCCCCTTCCAGAGCTGAGATATCGAAACTCAAAAATTCGGCCCGAAAAAAAAACGACAGTGGTACCCCTTACGTTTTTTTTTTTGGGCGAAAAATTAAGTTTCTCCAATCTTCCCAAATTCTGATAGAGGGCCATGAGACTTAGACCTGAGTGCAAAAATGGAGGTTCTAGCCCCTTCCAGAGCTGAGATATCGAAACTCAAAAATTCGGCCCGAAAAAAAAACGACAGTGGTACCCCTTACGTTTTTTTTTTTGGGCGAAAAATTAAGTTTCTCCAATCTTCCCAAATTCTGATAGAGGGCCATGAGACTTAGACCTGAGTGCAAAAATGGAGGTTCTAGCCCCTTCCAGAGCTGAGATATCGAAACTCAAAAATTCGGCCCGAAAAAAAAACGACAGTGGTACCCCTTACGTTTTTTTTTTTGGGCGAAAAATTAAGTTTCTCCAATCTTCCCAAATTCTGATAGAGGGCCATGAGACTTAGACCTGAGTGCAAAAATGGAGGTTCTAGCCCCTTCCAGAGCTGAGATATCGAAACTCAAAAATTCGGCCCGAAAAAAAAACGACAGTGGTACCCCTTACGTTTTTTTTTTTGGGCGAAAAATTAAGTTTCTCCAATCTTCCCAAATTCTGATAGAGGGCCATGAGACTTAGACCTGAGTGCAAAAATGGAGGTTCTAGCCCCTTCCAGAGCTGAGATATCGAAACTCAAAAATTCGGCCCGAAAAAAAAACGACAGTGGTACCCCTTACGTTTTTTTTTTTGGGCGAAAAATTAAGTTTCTCCAATCTTCCCAAATTCTGATAGAGGGCCATGAGACTTAGACCTGAGTGCAAAAATGGAGGTTCTAGCCCCTTCCAGAGCTGAGATATCGAAACTCAAAAATTCGGCCCGAAAAAAAAACGACAGTGGTACCCCTTACGTTTTTTTTTTTGGGCGAAAAATTAAGTTTCTCCAATCTTCCCAAATTCTGATAGAGGGCCATGAGACTTAGACCTGAGTGCAAAAATGGAGGTTCTAGCCCCTTCCAGAGCTGAGATATCGAAACTCAAAAATTCGGCCCGAAAAAAAAACGACAGTGGTACCCCTTACGTTTTTTTTTTTGGGCGAAAAATTAAGTTTCTCCAATCTTCCCAAATTCTGATAGAGGGCCATGAGACTTAGACCTGAGTGCAAAAATGGAGGTTCTAGCCCCTTCCAGAGCTGAGATATCGAAACTCAAAAATTCGGCCCGAAAAAAAAACGACAGTGGTACCCCTTACGTTTTTTTTTTTGGGCGAAAAATTAAGTTTCTCCAATCTTCCCAAATTCTGATAGAGGGCCATGAGACTTAGACCTGAGTGCAAAAATGGAGGTTCTAGCCCCTTCCAGAGCTGAGATATCGAAACTCAAAAATTCGGCCCGAAAAAAAAACGACAGTGGTACCCCTTACGTTTTTTTTTTTGGGCGAAAAATTAAGTTTCTCCAATCTTCCCAAATTCTGATAGAGGGCCATGAGACTTAGACCTGAGTGCAAAAATGGAGGTTCTAGCCCCTTCCAGAGCTGAGATATCGAAACTCAAAAATTCGGCCCGAAAAAAAAACGACAGTGGTACCCCTTACGTTTTTTTTTTGGGCGAAAAATTAAGTTTCTCCAATCTTCCCAAATTCTGATAGAGGGCCATGAGACTTAGACCTGAGTGCAAAAATGGAGGTTCTAGCCCCTTCCAGAGCTGAGATATCGAAACTCAAAAATTCGGCCCGAAAAAAAAACGACAGTGGTACCCCTTACGTTTTTTTTTTTGGGCGAAAAATTAAGTTTCTCCAATCTTCCCAAATTCTGATAGAGGGCCATGAGACTTAGACCTGAGTGCAAAAATGGAGGTTCTAGCCCCTTCCAGAGCTGAGATATCGAAACTCAAAAATTCGGCCCGAAAAAAAAACGACAGTGGTACCCCTTACGTTTTTTTTTTTGGGCGAAAAATTAAGTTTCTCCAATCTTCCCAAATTCTGATAGAGGGCCATGAGACTTAGACCTGAGTGCAAAAATGGAGGTTCTAGCCCCTTCCAGAGCTGAGATATCGAAACTCAAAAATTCGGCCCGAAAAAAAAACGACAGTGGTACCCCTTACGTTTTTTTTTTTGGGCGAAAAATTAAGTTTCTCCAATCTTCCCAAATTCTGATAGAGGGCCATGAGACTTAGACCTGAGTGCAAAAATGGAGGTTCTAGCCCCTTCCAGAGCTGAGATATCGAAACTCAAAAATTCGGCCCGAAAAAAAAACGACAGTGGTACCCCTTACGTTTTTTTTTTTTGGGCGAAAAATTAAGTTTCTCCAATCTTCCCAAATTCTGATAGAGGGCCATGAGACTTAGACCTGAGTGCAAAAATGGAGGTTCTAGCCCCTTCCAGAGCTGAGATATCGAAACTCAAAAATTCGGCCCGAAAAAAAAACGACAGTGGTACCCCTTACGTTTTTTTTTTTGGGCGAAAAATTAAGTTTCTCCAATCTTCCCAAATTCTGATAGAGGGCCATGAGACTTAGACCTGAGTGCAAAAATGGAGGTTCTAGCCCCTTCCAGAGCTGAGATATCGAAACTCAAAAATTCGGCCCGAAAAAAAACCGACAGTGGTACCCCTTACGTTTTTTTTTTTTGGGCGAAAAATTAAGTTTCTCCAATCTTCCCAAATTCTGATAGAGGGCCATGAGACTTAGACCTGAGTGCAAAAATGGAGGTTCTAGCCCCTTCCAGAGCTGAGTTATCGAAACTCAAAAATTCGGCCCGAAAAAAAAACGACAGTGGTACCCCTTACGTTTTTTTTTTTTGGGCGAAAAATTAAGTTTCTCCAATCTTCCCAAATTCTGATAGAGGGCCATGAGACTTAGACCTGAGTGCAAAAATGGAGGTTCTAGCCCCTTCCAGAGCTGAGATATCGAAACTCAAAAATTCGGCCCGGAAAAAAAACGACAGTGGTACCCCTTACGTTTTTTTTTTTGGGCGAAAAATTAAGTTTCTCCAATCTTCCCAAATTCTGATAGAGGGCCATGAGACTTAGACCTGAGTGCAAAAATGGAGGTTCTAGCCCCTTCCAGAGCTGAGATATCGAAACTCAAAAATTCGGCCCGAAAAAAAAACGACAGTGGTACCCCTTACGTTTTTTTTTTTGGGCGAAAAATTAAGTTTCTCCAATCTTCCCAAATTCTGATAGAGGGCCATGAGACTTAGACCTGAGTGCAAAAATGGAGGTTCTAGCCCCTTCCAGAGCTGAGATATCGAAACTCAAAAATTCGGCCCGAAAAAAAAACGACAGTGGTACCCCTTACGTTTTTTTTTTTGGGCGAAAAATTAAGTTTCTCCAATCTTCCCAAATTCTGATAGAGGGCCATGAGACTTAGACCTGAGTGCAAAAATGGAGGTTCTAGCCCCTTCCAGAGCTGAGATATCGAAACTCAAAAATTCGGCCCGAAAAAAAAACGACAGTGGTACCCCTTACGTTTTTTTTTTTGGGCGAAAAATTAAGTTTCTCCAATCTTCCCAAATTCTGATAGAGGGCCATGAGACTTAGACCTGAGTGCAAAAATGGAGGTTCTAGCCCCTTCCAGAGCTGAGATATCGAAACTCAAAAATTCGGCCCGAAAAAAAAACGACAGTGGTACCCCTTACGTTTTTTTTTTTTGGGCGAAAAATTAAGTTTCTCCAATCTTCCCAAATTCTGATAGAGGGCCATGAGACTTAGACCTGAGTGCAAAAATGGAGGTTCTAGCCCCTTCCAGAGCTGAGATATCGAAACTCAAAAATTCGGCCCGAAAAAAAAACGACAGTGGTACCCCTTACGTTTTTTTTTTTGGGCGAAAAATTAAGTTTCTCCAATCTTCCCAAATTCTGATAGAGGGCCATGAGACTTAGACCTGAGTGCAAAAATGGAGGTTCTAGCCCCTTCCAGAGCTGAGATATCGAAACTCAAAAATTCGGCCCGAAAAAAAAACGACAGTGGTACCCCTTACGTTTTTTTTTTTGGGCGAAAAATTAAGTTTCTCCAATCTTCCCAAATTCTGATAGAGGGCCATGAGACTTAGACCTGAGTGCAAAAATGGAGGTTCTAGCCCCTTCCAGAGCTGAGATATCGAAACTCAAAATTCGGCCCGAAAAAAAAACGACAGTGGTACCCCTTACGTTTTTTTTTTTGGGCGAAAAATTAAGTTTCTCCAATCTTCCCAAATTCTGATAGAGGGCCATGAGACTTAGACCTGAGTGCAAAAATGGAGGTTCTAGCCCCTTCCAGAGCTGAGATATCGAAACTCAAAAATTCGGCCCGAAAAAAAAACGACAGTGGTACCCCTTACGTTTTTTTTTTGGGCGAAAAATTAAGTTTCTCCAATCTTCCCAAATTCTGATATAGGGCCATGAGACTTAGACCTGAGTGCAAAAATGGAGGTTCTAGCCCCTTCCAGAGCTGAGATATCGAAACTCAAAAATTCGGCCCGAAAAAAAAAACGACAGTGGTACCCCTTACGTTTTTTTTTTTTTGGGCGAAAAATTAAGTTTCTCCAATCTTCCCAAATTCTGATAGAGGGCCATGAGACTTAGACCTGAGTGCAAAAATGGAGGTTCTAGCCCCTTCCAGAGCTGAGATATCGAAACTCAAAAATTCGGCCCGAAAAAAAAACGACAGTGGTACCCCTTACGTTTTTTTTTTTGGGCGAAAAATTAAGTTTCTCCAATCTTCCCAAATTCTGATAGAGGGCCATGAGACTTAGACCTGAGTGCAAAAATGGAGGTTCTAGCCCCTTCCAGAGCTGAGATATCGAAACTCAAAAATTCGGCCCGAAAAAAAAACGACAGTGGTACCCCTTACGTTTTTTTTTTTGGGCGAAAAATTAAGTTTCTCCAATCTTCCCAAATTCTGATAGAGGGCCATGAGACTTAGACCTGAGTGCAAAAATGGAGGTTCTAGCCCCTTCCAGAGCTGAGATATCGAAACTCAAAAATTCGGCCCGAAAAAAAAACGACAGTGGTACCCCTTACGTTTTTTTTTTTGGGCGAAAAATTAAGTTTCTCCAATCTTCCCAAATTCTGATAGAGGGCCATGAGACTTAGACCTGAGTGCAAAAATGGAGGTTCTAGCCCCTTCCAGAGCTGAGATATCGAAACTCAAAAATTCGGCCCGAAAAAAAAACGACAGTGGTACCCCTTACGTTTTTTTTTTTGGGCGAAAAATTAAGTTTCTCCAATCTTCCCAAATTCTGATAGAGGGCCATGAGACTTAGACCTGAGTGCAAAAATGGAGGTTCTAGCCCCTTCCAGAGCTGAGATATCGAAACTCAAAAATTCGGCCCGAAAAAAAAACGACAGTGGTACCCCTTACGTTTTTTTTTTGGGCGAAAAATTAAGTTTCTCCAATCTTCCCAAATTCTGATAGAGGGCCATGAGACTTAGACCTGAGTGCAAAAATGGAGGTTCTAGCCCCTTCCAGAGCTGAGATATCGAAACTCAAAAATTCGGCCCGAAAAAAAAACGACAGTGGTACCCCTTACGTTTTTTTTTTTTGGGCGAAAAATTAAGTTTCTCCAATCTTCCCAAATTCTGATAGAGGGCCATGAGACTTAGACCTGAGTGCAAAAATGGAGGTTCTAGCCCCTTCCAGAGCTGAGATATCGAAACTCAAAAATTCGGCCCGAAAAAAAAACGACAGTGGTACCCCTTACGTTTTTTTTTTGGGCGAAAAATTAAGTTTCTCCAATCTTCCCAAATTCTGATAGAGGGCCATGAGACTTAGACCTGAGTGCAAAAATGGAGGTTCTAGCCCCTTCCAGAGCTGAGATATCGAAACTCAAAAATTCGGCCCGAAAAAAAAACGACAGTGGTACCCCTTACGTTTTTTTTTTTGGGCGAAAAATTAAGTTTCTCCAATCTTCCCAAATTCTGATAGAGGGCCATGAGACTTAGACCTGAGTGCAAAAATGGAGGTTCTAGCCCCTTCCAGAGCTGAGATATCGAAACTCAAAAATTCGGCCCGAAAAAAAAACGACAGTGGTACCCCTTACGTTTTTTTTTTTGGGCGAAAAATTAAGTTTCTCCAATCTTCCCAAATTCTGATAGAGGGCCATGAGACTTAGACCTGAGTGCAAAAATGGAGGTTCTAGCCCCTTCCAGAGCTGAGATATCGAAACTCAAAAATTCGGCCCGAAAAAAAAACGACAGTGGTACCGCTTACGTTTTTTTTTTTGGGCGAAAAATTAAGTTTCTCCAATCTTCCCAAATTCTGATAGAGGGCCATGAGACTTAGACCTGAGTGCAAAAATGGAGGTTCTAGCCCCTTCCAGAGCTGAGATATCGAAACTCAAAAATTCGGCCCGAAAAAAAAACGACAGTGGTACCCCTTACGTTTTTTTTTTTGGGCGAAAAATTAAGTTTCTCCAATCTTCCCAAATTCTGATAGAGGGCCATGAGACTTAGACCTGAGTGCAAAAATGGAGGTTCTAGCCCCTTCCAGAGCTGAGATATCGAAACTCAAAAATTCGGCCCGAAAAAAAAACGACAGTGGTACCCCTTACGTTTTTTTTTTTGGGCGAAAAATTAAGTTTCTCCAATCTTCCCAAATTCTGATAGAGGGCCATGAGACTTAGACCTGAGTGCAAAAATGGAGGTTCTAGCCCCTTCCAGAGCTGAGATATCGAAACTCAAAAATTCGGCCCGAAAAAAAAACGACAGTGGTACCCCTTACGTTTTTTTTTTGGGCGAAAAATTAAGTTTCTCCAATCTTCCCAAATTCTGATAGAGGGCCATGAGACTTAGACCTGAGTGCAAAAATGGAGATTCTAGCCCCTTCCAGAGCTGAGATATCGAAACTCAAAAATTCGGCCCGAAAAAAAAACGACAGTGGTACCCCTTACGTTTTTTTTTTTGGGCGAAAAATTAAGTTTCTCCAATCTTCCCAAATTCTGATAGAGGGCCATGAGACTTAGACCTGAGTGCAAAAATGGAGGTTCTAGCCCCTTCCAGAGCTGAGATATCGAAACTCAAAAATTCGGCCCGAAAAAAAAACGACAGTGGTACCCCTTACGTTTTTTTTTTTTGGGCGAAAAATTAAGTTTCTCCAATCTTCCCAAATTCTGATAGAGGGCCATGAGACTTAGACCTGAGTGCAAAAATGGAGGTTCTAGCCCCTTCCAGAGCTGAGATATCGAAACTCAAAAATTCGGCCCGAAAAAAAAACGACAGTGGTACCCCTTACGTTTTTTTTTTTGGGTGAAAAATTAAGTTTCTCCAATCTTCCCAAATTCTGATAGAGGGCCATGAGACTTAGACCTGAGTGCAAAAATGGAGGTTCTAGCCCCTTCCAGAGCTGAGATATCGAAACTCAAAAATTCGGCCCGAAAAAAAAACGACAGTGGTACCCCTTACGTTTTTTTTTTTGGGCGAAAAATTAAGTTTCTCCAATCTTCCCAAATTCTGATAGAGGGCCATGAGACTTAGACCTGAGTGCAAAAATGGAGGTTCTAGCCCCTTCCAGAGCTGAGATATCGAAACTCAAAAATTCGGCCCGAAAAAAAAACGACAGTGGTACCCCTTACGTTTTTTTTTTTGGGCGAAAAATTAAGTTTCTCCAATCTTCCCAAATTCTGATAGAGGGCCATGAGACTTAGACCTGAGTGCAAAAATGGAGGTTCTAGCCCCTTCCAGAGCTGAGATATCGAAACTCAAAAATTCGGCCCGAAAAAAAAACGACAGTGGTACCGCTTACGTTTTTTTTTTTTGGGCGAAAAATTAAGTTTCTCCAATCTTCCCAAATTCTGATAGAGGGCCATGAGACTTAGACCTGAGTGCAAAAATGGAGGTTCTAGCCCCTTCCAGAGCTGAGATATCGAAACTCAAAAATTCGGCCCGAAAAAAAAACGACAGTGGTACCCCTTACGTTTTTTTTTTTGGGCGAAAAATTAAGTTTCTCCAATCTTCCCAAATTCTGATAGAGGGCCATGAGACTTAGACCTGAGTGCAAAAATGGAGGTTCTAGCCCCTTCCAGAGCTGAGATATCGAAACTCAAAAATTCGGCCCGAAAAAAAAACGACAGTGGTACCCCTTACGTTTTTTTTTTTTGGGCGAAAAATTAAGTTTCTCCAATCTTCCCAAATTCTGATAGAGGGCCATGAGACTTAGACCTGAGTGCAAAAATGGAGATTCTAGCCCCTTCCAGAGCTGAGATATCGAAACTCAAAAATCTGGCCCGAAAAAAAAACGACAGTGGTACCCCTTACGTTTTTTTTTTTGGGCGAAAAATTAAGTTTCTCCAATCTTCCCAAATTCTGATAGAGGGCCATGAGACTTAGACCTGGGTGCAAAAATGGAGGTTCTAGCCCCTTCCAGAGCTGAGATATCGAAACTCAAAAATTCGGCCCGAAAAAAAAACGACAGTGGTACCCCTTACGTTTTTTTTTGGGGGGCGAAAAATTAAGTTTCTCCAATCTTCCCAAATTCTGATAGAGGGCCATGAGACTTAGACCTGAGTGCAAAAATGGAGGTTCTAGCCCCTTCCAGAGCTGAGATATCGAAACTCAAAAATTCGGCCCGAAAAAAAAACGACAGTGGTACCCCTTACGTTTTTTTTTTTTTGGGCGAAAAATTAAGTTTCTCCAATCTTCCCAAATTCTGATAGAGGGCCATGAGACTTAGACCTGAGTGCAAAAATGGAGGTTCTAGCCCCTTCCAGAGCTGAGATATCGAAACTCAAAAATTCGGCCCGAAAAAAAAACGACAGTGGTACCCCTTACGTTTTTTTTTTGGGCGAAAAATTAAGTTTCTCCAATCTTCCCAAATTCTGATAGAGGGCCATGAGACTTAGACCTGAGTGCAAAAATGGAGGTTCTAGCCCCTTCCAGAGCTGAGATATCGAAACTCAAAAATTCGGCCCGAAAAAAAAAACGACAGTGGTACCCCTTACGTTTTTTTTTTGGGCGAAAAATTAAGTTTCTCCAATCTTCCCAAATTCTGATATAGGGCCATGAGACTTAGACCTGAGTGCAAAAATGGAGGTTCTAGCCCCTTCCAGAGCTGAGATATCGAAACTCAAAAATTCGGCCCGAAAAAAAAAACGACAGTGGTACCCCTTACGTTTTTTTTTTTTTGGGCGAAAAATTAAGTTTCTCCAATCTTCCCAAATTCTGATAGAGGGCCATGAGACTTAGACCTGAGTGCAAAAATGGAGGTTCTAGCCCCTTCCAGAGCTGAGATATCGAAACTCAAAAATTCGGCCCGAAAAAAAAACGACAGTGGTACCCCTTACGTTTTTTTTTTGGGCGAAAAATTAAGTTTCTCCAATCTTCCCAAATTCTGATAGAGGGCCATGAGACTTAGACCTGAGTGCAAAAATGGAGGTTCTAGCCCCTTCCAGAGCTGAGATATCGAAACTCAAAAATTCGGCCCGAAAAAATAACGACAGTGGTACCCCTTACGTTTTTTTTTTTTGGGCGAAAAATTAAGTTTCTCCAATCTTCCCAAATTCTGATAGAGGGCCATGAGACTTAGACCTGAGTGCAAAAATGGAGGTTCTAGCCCCTTCCAGAGCTGAGATATCGAAACTCAAAAATTCGGCCCGAAAAAAAACGACAGTGGTACCCCTTACGTTTTTTTTTTGGGGCGAAAAATTAAGTTTCTCCAATCTTCCCAAATTCTGATAGAGGGCCATGAGACTTAGACCTGAGTGCAAAAATGGAGGTTCTAGCCCCTTCCAGAGCTGAGATATCGAAACTCAAAAATTCGGCCCGAAAAAAAAACGACAGTGGTACCCCTTACGTTTTTTTTTTTTGGGCGAAAAATTAAGTTTCTCCAATCTTCCCAAATTCTGATAGAGGGCCATGAGACTTAGACCTGAGTGCAAAAATGGAGGTTCTAGCCCCTTCCAGAGCTGAGATATCGAAACTCAAAAATTCGGCCCGAAAAAAAAAACGACAGTGGTACCCCTTACGTTTTTTTTTTTGGGCGAAAAATTAAGTTTCTCCAATCTTCCCAAATTCTGATAGAGGGCCATGAGACTTAGACCTGAGTGCAAAAATGGAGGTTCTAGCCCCTTCCAGAGCTGAGATATCGAAACTCAAAAATTCGGCCCGAAAAAAAAACGACAGTGGTACCCCTTACGTTTTTTTTTTTGGGCGAAAAATTAAGTTTCTCCAATCTTCCCAAATTCTGATAGAGGGCCATGAGACTTAGACCTGAGTGCAAAAATGGAGGTTCTAGCCCCTTCCAGAGCTGAGATATCGAAACTCAAAAATTCGGCCCGAAAAAAAAAACGACAGTGGTACCCCTTACGTTTTTTTTTTTTTGCGAAAAATTAAGTTTCTCCAATCTTCCCAAATTCTGATAGAGGGCCATGAGACTTAGACCTGAGTGCAAAAATGGAGGTTCTAGCCCCTTCCAGAGCTGAGATATCGAAACTCAAAAATCCGGCCCGAAAAAAAAACGACAGTGGTACCCCTTACGTTTTTTTTTTTTTGGCGAAAAATTAAGTTTCTCCAATCTTCCCAAATTCTGATAGAGGGCCATGAGACTTAGACCTGAGTGCAAAAATGGAGGTTCTAGCCCCTTCCAGAGCTGAGATATCGAAACTCAAAAATTCGGCCCGAAAAAAAAACGACAGTGGTACCCCTTACGTTTTTTTTTTTGGGCGAAAAATTAAGTTTCTCCAATCTTCCCAAATTCTGATAGAGGGCCATGAGACTTAGACCTGAGTGCAAAAATGGAGGTTCTAGCCCCTTCCAGAGCTGAGATATCGAAACTCAAAAATTCGGCCCGAAAAAAAAAACGACAGTGGTACCCCTTACGTTTTTTTTTTTTTTGCGAAAAATTAAGTTTCTCCAATCTTCCCAAATTCTGATAGAGGGCCATGAGACTTAGACCTGAGTGCAAAAATGGAGGTTCTAGCCCCTTCCAGAGCTGAGATATCGAAACTCAAAAATCCGGCCCGAAAAAAAAACGACAGTGGTACCCCTTACGTTTTTTTTTTGGGCGAAAAATTAAGTTTCTCCAATCTTCCCAAATTCTGATAGAGGGCCATGAGACTTAGACCTGAGTGCAAAAATGGAGGTTCTAGCCCCTTCCAGAGCTGAGATATCGAAACTCAAAAATTCGGCCCGAAAAAAAAACGACAGTGGTACCCCTTACGTTTTTTTTTTGGGCGAAAAATTAAGTTTCTCCAATCTTCCCAAATTCTGATATAGGGCCATGAGACTTAGACCTGAGTGCAAAAATGGAGGTTCTAGCCCCTTCCAGAGCTGAGATATCGAAACTCAAAAATTCGGCCCGAAAAAAAAACGACAGTGGTACCGCTTACGTTTTTTTTTTTGGGCGAAAAATTAAGTTTCTCCAATCTTCCCAAATTCTGATAGAGGGCCATGAGACTTAGACCTGAGTGCAAAAATGGAGGTTCTAGCCCCTTCCAGAGCTGAGATATCGAAACTCAAAAATTCGGCCCGAAAAAAAAACGACAGTGGTACCCCTTACGTTTTTTTTTTTGGGCGAAAAATTAAGTTTCTCCAATCTTCCCAAATTCTGATAGAGGGCCATGAGACTTAGACCTGAGTGCAAAAATGGAGGTTCTAGCCCCTTCCAGAGCTGAGATATCGAAACTCAAAAATTCGGCCCGAAAAAAAAACGACAGTGGTACCCCTTACGTTTTTTTTTTTGGGCGAAAAATTAAGTTTCTCCAATCTTCCCAAATTCTGATAGAGGGCCATGAGACTTAGACCTGAGTGCAAAAATGGAGGTTCTAGCCCCTTCCAGAGCTGAGATATCGAAACTCAAAAATTCGGCCCGAAAAAAAAACGACAGTGGTACCCCTTACGTTTTTTTTTTGGGCGAAAAATTAAGTTTCTCCAATCTTCCCAAATTCTGATAGAGGGCCATGAGACTTAGACCTGAGTGCAAAAATGGAGATTCTAGCCCCTTCCAGAGCTGAGATATCGAAACTCAAAAATTCGGCCCGAAAAAAAAACGACAGTGGTACCCCTTACGTTTTTTTTTTTTGGGCGAAAAATTAAGTTTCTCCAATCTTCCCAAATTCTGATAGAGGGCCATGAGACTTAGACCTGAGTGCAAAAATGGAGGTTCTAGCCCCTTCCAGAGCTGAGATATCGAAACTCAAAAATTCGGCCCGAAAAAAAAACGACAGTGGTACCCCTTACGTTTTTTTTTTTTGGGCGAAAAATTAAGTTTCTCCAATCTTCCCAAATTCTGATAGAGGGCCATGAGACTTAGACCTGAGTGCAAAAATGGAGGTTCTAGCCCCTTCCAGAGCTGAGATATCGAAACTCAAAAATTCGGCCCGAAAAAAAAACGACAGTGGTACCCCTTACGTTTTTTTTTTTGGGTGAAAAATTAAGTTTCTCCAATCTTCCCAAATTCTGATAGAGGGCCATGAGACTTAGACCTGAGTGCAAAAATGGAGGTTCTAGCCCCTTCCAGAGCTGAGATATCGAAACTCAAAAATTCGGCCCGAAAAAAAAACGACAGTGGTACCCCTTACGTTTTTTTTTTTGGGCGAAAAATTAAGTTTCTCCAATCTTCCCAAATTCTGATAGAGGGCCATGAGACTTAGACCTGAGTGCAAAAATGGAGGTTCTAGCCCCTTCCAGAGCTGAGATATCGAAACTCAAAAATTCGGCCCGAAAAAAAAACGACAGTGGTACCCCTTACGTTTTTTTTTTTGGGCGAAAAATTAAGTTTCTCCAATCTTCCCAAATTCTGATAGAGGGCCATGAGACTTAGACCTGAGTGCAAAAATGGAGGTTCTAGCCCCTTCCAGAGCTGAGATATCGAAACTCAAAAATTCGGCCCGAAAAAAAAACGACAGTGGTACCGCTTACGTTTTTTTTTTTTGGGCGAAAAATTAAGTTTCTCCAATCTTCCCAAATTCTGATAGAGGGCCATGAGACTTAGACCTGAGTGCAAAAATGGAGGTTCTAGCCCCTTCCAGAGCTGAGATATCGAAACTCAAAAATTCGGCCCGAAAAAAAAACGACAGTGGTACCCCTTACGTTTTTTTTTTTGGGCGAAAAATTAAGTTTCTCCAATCTTCCCAAATTCTGATAGAGGGCCATGAGACTTAGACCTGAGTGCAAAAATGGAGGTTCTAGCCCCTTCCAGAGCTGAGATATCGAAACTCAAAAATTCGGCCCGAAAAAAAAACGACAGTGGTACCCCTTACGTTTTTTTTTTTTGGGCGAAAAATTAAGTTTCTCCAATCTTCCCAAATTCTGATAGAGGGCCATGAGACTTAGACCTGAGTGCAAAAATGGAGATTCTAGCCCCTTCCAGAGCTGAGATATCGAAACTCAAAAATTCGGCCCGAAAAAAAAACGACAGTGGTACCGCTTACGTTTTTTTTTTTGGGCGAAAAATTAAGTTTCTCCAATCTTCCCAAATTCTGATAGAGGGCCATGAGACTTAGACCTGAGTGCAAAAATGGAGGTTCTAGCCCCTTCCAGAGCTGAGATATCGAAACTCAAAAATTCGGCCCGAAAAAAAAACGACAGTGGTACCCCTTACGTTTTTTTTTTTGGGCGAAAAATTAAGTTTCTCCAATCTTCCCAAATTCTGATAGAGGGCCATGAGACTTAGACCTGAGTGCAAAAATGGAGGTTCTAGCCCCTTCCAGAGCTGAGATATCGAAACTCAAAAATTCGGCCCGAAAAAAAAACGACAGTGGTACCCCTTACGTTTTTTTTTTTGGGCGAAAAATTAAGTTTCTCCAATCTTCCCAAATTCTGATAGAGGGCCATGAGACTTAGACCTGAGTGCAAAAATGGAGGTTCTAGCCCCTTCCAGAGCTGAGATATCGAAACTCAAAAATTCGGCCCGAAAAAAAAACGACAGTGGTACCCCTTACGTTTTTTTTTTGGGCGAAAAATTAAGTTTCTCCAATCTTCCCAAATTCTGATAGAGGGCCATGAGACTTAGACCTGAGTGCAAAAATGGAGATTCTAGCCCCTTCCAGAGCTGAGATATCGAAACTCAAAAATTCGGCCCGAAAAAAAAACGACAGTGGTACCCCTTACGTTTTTTTTTTTTGGGCGAAAAATTAAGTTTCTCCAATCTTCCCAAATTCTGATAGAGGGCCATGAGACTTAGACCTGAGTGCAAAAATGGAGGTTCTAGCCCCTTCCAGAGCTGAGATATCGAAACTCAAAAATTCGGCCCGAAAAAAAAACGACAGTGGTACCCCTTACGTTTTTTTTTTTTGGGCGAAAAATTAAGTTTCTCCAATCTTCCCAAATTCTGATAGAGGGCCATGAGACTTAGACCTGAGTGCAAAAATGGAGGTTCTAGCCCCTTCCAGAGCTGAGATATCGAAACTCAAAAATTCGGCCCGAAAAAAAAACGACAGTGGTACCCCTTACGTTTTTTTTTTTGGGTGAAAAATTAAGTTTCTCCAATCTTCCCAAATTCTGATAGAGGGCCATGAGACTTAGACCTGAGTGCAAAAATGGAGGTTCTAGCCCCTTCCAGAGCTGAGATATCGAAACTCAAAAATTCGGCCCGAAAAAAAAACGACAGTGGTACCCCTTACGTTTTTTTTTTTGGGCGAAAAATTAAGTTTCTCCAATCTTCCCAAATTCTGATAGAGGGCCATGAGACTTAGACCTGAGTGCAAAAATGGAGGTTCTAGCCCCTTCCAGAGCTGAGATATCGAAACTCAAAAATTCGGCCCGAAAAAAAAACGACAGTGGTACCCCTTACGTTTTTTTTTTTGGGCGAAAAATTAAGTTTCTCCAATCTTCCCAAATTCTGATAGAGGGCCATGAGACTTAGACCTGAGTGCAAAAATGGAGGTTCTAGCCCCTTCCAGAGCTGAGATATCGAAACTCAAAAATTCGGCCCGAAAAAAAAACGACAGTGGTACCGCTTACGTTTTTTTTTTTTGGGCGAAAAATTAAGTTTCTCCAATCTTCCCAAATTCTGATAGAGGGCCATGAGACTTAGACCTGAGTGCAAAAATGGAGGTTCTAGCCCCTTCCAGAGCTGAGATATCGAAACTCAAAAATTCGGCCCGAAAAAAAAACGACAGTGGTACCCCTTACGTTTTTTTTTTTGGGCGAAAAATTAAGTTTCTCCAATCTTCCCAAATTCTGATAGAGGGCCATGAGACTTAGACCTGAGTGCAAAAATGGAGGTTCTAGCCCCTTCCAGAGCTGAGATATCGAAACTCAAAAATTCGGCCCGAAAAAAAAACGACAGTGGTACCCCTTACGTTTTTTTTTTTTGGGCGAAAAATTAAGTTTCTCCAATCTTCCCAAATTCTGATAGAGGGCCATGAGACTTAGACCTGAGTGCAAAAATGGAGATTCTAGCCCCTTCCAGAGCTGAGATATCGAAACTCAAAAATCCGGCCCGAAAAAAAAACGACAGTGGTACCCCTTACGTTTTTTTTTTTGGGCGAAAAATTAAGTTTCTCCAATCTTCCCAAATTCTGATAGAGGGCCATGAGACTTAGACCTGGGTGCAAAAATGGAGGTTCTAGCCCCTTCCAGAGCTGAGATATCGAAACTCAAAAATTCGGCCCGAAAAAAAAACGACAGTGGTACCCCTTACGTTTTTTTTTTGGGGGCGAAAAATTAAGTTTCTCCAATCTTCCCAAATTCTGATAGAGGGCCATGAGACTTAGACCTGAGTGCAAAAATGGAGGTTCTAGCCCCTTCCAGAGCTGAGATATCGAAACTCAAAAATTCGGCCCGAAAAAAAAACGACAGTGGTACCCCTTACGTTTTTTTTTTTTTTGGGCGAAAAATTAAGTTTCTCCAATCTTCCCAAATTCTGATAGAGGGCCATGAGACTTAGACCTGAGTGCAAAAATGGAGGTTCTAGCCCCTTCCAGAGCTGAGATATCGAAACTCAAAAATTCGGCCCGAAAAAAAAACGACAGTGGTACCCCTTACGTTTTTTTTTTGGGCGAAAAATTAAGTTTCTCCAATCTTCCCAAATTCTGATAGAGGGCCATGAGACTTAGACCTGAGTGCAAAAATGGAGGTTCTAGCCCCTTCCAGAGCTGAGATATCGAAACTCAAAAATTCGGCCCGAAAAAAAAAACGACAGTGGTACCCCTTACGTTTTTTTTTTGGGCGAAAAATTAAGTTTCTCCAATCTTCCCAAATTCTGATATAGGGCCATGAGACTTAGACCTGAGTGCAAAAATGGAGGTTCTAGCCCCTTCCAGAGCTGAGATATCGAAACTCAAAAATTCGGCCCGAAAAAAAAAACGACAGTGGTACCCCTTACGTTTTTTTTTTTTTTGGGCGAAAAATTAAGTTTCTCCAATCTTCCCAAATTCTGATAGAGGGCCATGAGACTTAGACCTGAGTGCAAAAATGGAGGTTCTAGCCCCTTCCAGAGCTGAGATATCGAAACTCAAAAATTCGGCCCGAAAAAAAAACGACAGTGGTACCCCTTACGTTTTTTTTTTGGGCGAAAAATTAAGTTTCTCCAATCTTCCCAAATTCTGATAGAGGGCCATGAGACTTAGACCTGAGTGCAAAAATGGAGGTTCTAGCCCCTTCCAGAGCTGAGATATCGAAACTCAAAAATTCGGCCCGAAAAAATAACGACAGTGGTACCCCTTACGTTTTTTTTTTTTGGGCGAAAAATTAAGTTTCTCCAATCTTCCCAAATTCTGATAGAGGGCCATGAGACTTAGACCTGAGTGCAAAAATGGAGGTTCTAGCCCCTTCCAGAGCTGAGATATCGAAACTCAAAAATTCGGCCCGAAAAAAAACGACAGTGGTACCCCTTACGTTTTTTTTTTGGGGCGAAAAATTAAGTTTCTCCAATCTTCCCAAATTCTGATAGAGGGCCATGAGACTTAGACCTGAGTGCAAAAATGGAGGTTCTAGCCCCTTCCAGAGCTGAGATATCGAAACTCAAAAATTCGGCCCGAAAAAAAAACGACAGTGGTACCCCTTACGTTTTTTTTTTTTGGGCGAAAAATTAAGTTTCTCCAATCTTCCCAAATTCTGATAGAGGGCCATGAGACTTAGACCTGAGTGCAAAAATGGAGGTTCTAGCCCCTTCCGGAGCTGAGATATCGAAACTCAAAAATTCGGCCCGAAAAAAAAAACGACAGTGGTACCCCTTACGTTTTTTTTTTGGGCGAAAAATTAAGTTTCTCCAATCTTCCCAAATTCTGATAGAGGGCCATGAGACTTAGACCTGAGTGCAAAAATGGAGGTTCTAGCCCCTTCCAGAGCTGAGATATCGAAACTCAAAAATTCGGCCCGAAAAAAAAACGACAGTGGTACCCCTTACGTTTTTTTTTTTGGGCGAAAAATTAAGTTTCTCCAATCTTCCCAAATTCTGATAGAGGGCCATGAGACTTAGACCTGAGTGCAAAAATGGAGGTTCTAGCCCCTTCCAGAGCTGAGATATCGAAACTCAAAAATTCGGCCCGAAAAAAAAAACGACAGTGGTACCCCTTACGTTTTTTTTTTTTTGCGAAAAATTAAGTTTCTCCAATCTTCCCAAATTCTGATAGAGGGCCATGAGACTTAGACCTGAGTGCAAAAATGGAGGTTCTAGCCCCTTCCAGAGCTGAGATATCGAAACTCAAAAATCCGGCCCGAAAAAAAAACGACAGTGGTACCCCTTACGTTTTTTTTTTTTGGCGAAAAATTAAGTTTCTCCAATCTTCCCAAATTCTGATAGAGGGCCATGAGACTTAGACCTGAGTGCAAAAATGGAGGTTCTAGCCCCTTCCAGAGCTGAGATATCGAAACTCAAAAATCCGGCCCGAAAAAAAAACGACAGTGGTACCCCTTACGTTTTTTTTTTTTTGGCGAAAAATTAAGTTTCTCCAATCTTCCCAAATTCTGATAGAGGGCCATGAGACTTAGACCTGAGTGCAAAAATGGAGGTTCTAGCCCCTTCCAGAGCTGAGATATCGAAACTCAAAAATTCGGCCCGAAAAAAAAAACGACAGTGGTACCCCTTACGGTTTTTTTTTTTGGGCGAAAAATTAAGTTTCTCCAATCTTCCCAAATTCTGATAGAGGGCCATGAGACTTAGACCTGAGTGCAAAAATGGAGGTTCTAGCCCCTTCCAGAGCTGAGATATCGAAACTCAAAAATTCGGCCCGAAAAAAAAACGACAGTGGTACCCCTTACGTTTTTTTTTTTTGGGCGAAAAATTAAGTTTCTCCAATCTTCCCAAATTCTGATAGAGGGCCATGAGACTTAGACCTGAGTGCAAAAATGGAGGTTCTAGCCCCTTCCAGAGCTGAGATATCGAAACTCAAAAATTCGGCCCGAAAAAAAAACGACAGTGGTACCCCTTACGTTTTTTTTTTTGGGCGAAAAATTAAGTTTCTCCAATCTTCCCAAATTCTGATAGAGGGCCATGAGACTTAGACCTGAGTGCAAAAATGGAGGTTCTAGCCCCTTCCAGAGCTGAGATATCGAAACTCAAAAATTCGGCCCGAAAAAAAAAACGACAGTGGTACCCCTTACGTTTTTTTTTTTTTTGCGAAAAATTAAGTTTCTCCAATCTTCCCAAATTCTGATAGAGGGCCATGAGACTTAGACCTGAGTGCAAAAATGGAGGTTCTAGCCCCTTCCAGAGCTGAGATATCGAAACTCAAAAATCCGGCCCGAAAAAAAAACGACAGTGGTACCCCTTACGTTTTTTTTTTGGGCGAAAAATTAAGTTTCTCCAATCTTCCCAAATTCTGATAGAGGGCCATGAGACTTAGACCTGAGTGCAAAAATGGAGGTTCTAGCCCCTTCCAGAGCTGAGATATCGAAACTCAAAAATTCGGCCCGAAAAAAAAACGACAGTGGTACCCCTTACGTTTTTTTTTTGGGCGAAAAATTAAGTTTCTCCAATCTTCCCAAATTCTGATATAGGGCCATGAGACTTAGACCTGAGTGCAAAAATGGAGGTTCTAGCCCCTTCCAGAGCTGAGATATCGAAACTCAAAAATTCGGCCCGAAAAAAAAAACGACAGTGGTACCCCTTACGTTTTTTTTTTGGGCGAAAAATTAAGTTTCTCCAATCTTCCCAAATTCTGATATAGGGCCATGAGACTTAGACCTGAGTGCAAAAATGGAGGTTCTAGCCCCTTCCAGAGCTGAGATATCGAAACTCAAAAATTCGGCCCGAAAAAAAAAACGACAGTGGTACCCCTTACGTTTTTTTTTTTTTGGGCGAAAAATTAAGTTTCTCCAATCTTCCCAAATTCTGATAGAGGGCCATGAGACTTAGACCTGAGTGCAAAAATGGAGGTTCTAGCCCCTTCCAGAGCTGAGATATCGAAACTCAAAAATTCGGCCCGAAAAAAAAACGACAGTGGTACCCCTTACGTTTTTTTTTTTGGGCGAAAAATTAAGTTTCTCCAATCTTCCCAAATTCTGATAGAGGGCCATGAGACTTAGACCTGAGTGCAAAAATGGAGGTTCTAGCCCCTTCCAGAGCTGAGATATCGAAACTCAAAAATTCGGCCCGAAAAAAAAACGACAGTGGTACCCCTTACGTTTTTTTTTTTTGGGCGAAAAATTAAGTTTCTCCAATCTTCCCAAATTCTGATAGAGGGCCATGAGACTTAGACCTGAGTGCAAAAATGGAGGTTCTAGTCCCTTCCAGAGCTGAGATATCGAAACTCAAAAATTCGGCCCGAAAAAAAAACGACAGTGGTACCCCTTACGGTTTTTTTTTGGGGCGAAAAATTAAGTTTCTCCAATCTTCCCAAATTCTGATAGAGGGCCATGAGACTTAGACCTGAGTGCAAAAATGGAGGTTCTAGCCCCTTCCAGAGCTGAGATATCGAAACTCAAAAATTCGGCCCGAAAAAAAAACGACAGTGGTACCCCTTACGTTTTTTTTTTTTTGGGCGAAAAATTAAGTTTCTCCAATCTTCCCAAATTCTGATAGAGGGCCATGAGACTTAGACCTGAGTGCAAAAATGGAGGTTCTAGCCCCTTCCAGAGCTGAGATATCGAAACTCAAAAATTCGGCCCGAAAAAAAAACGACAGTGGTACCCCTTACGTTTTTTTTTGGGCGAAAAATTAAGTTTCTCCAATCTTCCCAAATTCTGATATAGGGCCATGAGACTTAGACCTGAGTGCAAAAATTGAGGTTCTAGCCCCTTCCAGAGCTGAGATATCGAAACTCAAAAATTCGGCCCGAAAAAAAAAACGACAGTGGTACCCCTTACGTTTTTTTTTTTTTGGGCGAAAAATTAAGTTTCTCCAATCTTCCCAAATTCTGATAGAGGGCCATGAGACTTAGACCTGAGTGCAAAAATGGAGGTTCTAGCCCCTTCCAGAGCTGAGATATCGAAACTCAAAAATTCGGCCCGAAAAAAAAACGACAGTGGTACCCCTTACGTTTTTTTTTTGGGCGAAAAATTAAGTTTCTCCAATCTTCCCAAATTCTGATAGAGGGCCATGAGACTTAGACCTGAGTGCAAAAATGGAGGTTCTAGCCCCTTCCAGAGCTGAGATATCGAAACTCAAAAATTCGGCCCGAAAAAAAAACGACAGTGGTACCCCTTACGTTTTTTTTTTGGGGCGAAAAATTAAGTTTCTCCAATCTTCCCAAATTCTGATAGAGGGCCATGAGACTTAGACCTGAGTGCAAAAATGGAGGTTCTAGCCCCTTCCAGAGCTGAGATATCGAAACTCAAAAATTCGGCCCGAAAAAAAAACGACAGTGGTACCCCTTACGTTTTTTTTTTTTGGGCGAAAAATTAAGTTTCTCCAATCTTCCCAAATTCTGATAGAGGGCCATGAGACTTAGACCTGAGTGCAAAAATGGAGGTTCTAGCCCCTTCCAGAGCTGAGATATCGAAACTCAAAAATTTGGCCCGAAAAAAAAACGACAGTGGTACCCCTTACGTTTTTTTTTTTGGGCGAAAAATTAAGTTTCTTCAATCTTCCCAAATTCTGATAGAGGGCCATGAGACTTAGACCTGAGTGCAAAAATGGAGGTTCTAGCCCCTTCCAGAGCTGAGATATCGAAACTCAAAAATTCGGCCCGAAAAAAAAACGACAGTGGTACCCCTTACGTTTTTTTTTTTTGGGCGAAAAATTAAGTTTCTCCAATCTTCCCAAATTCTGATAGAGGGCCATGAGACTTAGACCTGAGTGCAAAAATGGAGGTTCTAGCCCCTTCCAGAGCTGAGATATCGAAACTCAAAAATTCGGCCCGAAAAAAAACCGACAGTGGTACCCCTTACGTTTTTTTTTTTTGGGCGAAAAATTAAGTTTCTCCAATCTTCCCAAATTCTGATAGAGGGCCATGAGACTTAGACCTGAGTGCAAAAATGGAGGTTCTAGCCCCTTCCAGAGCTGAGTTATCGAAACTCAAAAATTCGGCCCGAAAAAAAAACGACAGTGGTACCCCTTACGTTTTTTTTTTTTGGGCGAAAAATTAAGTTTCTCCAATCTTCCCAAATTCTGATAGAGGGCCATGAGACTTAGACCTGAGTGCAAAAATGGAGGTTCTAGCCCCTTCCAGAGCTGAGATATCGAAACTCAAAAATTCGGCCCGGAAAAAAAACGACAGTGGTACCCCTTACGTTTTTTTTTTTGGGCGAAAAATTAAGTTTCTCCAATCTTCCCAAATTCTGATAGAGGGCCATGAGACTTAGACCTGAGTGCAAAAATGGAGGTTCTAGCCCCTTCCAGAGCTGAGATATCGAAACTCAAAAATTCGGCCCGAAAAAAAAACGACAGTGGTACCCCTTACGTTTTTTTTTTGGGCGAAAAATTAAGTTTCTCCAATCTTCCCAAATTCTGATAGAGGGCCATGAGACTTAGACCTGAGTGCAAAAATGGAGGTTCTAGCCCCTTCCAGAGCTGAGATATCGAAACTCAAAAATTCGGCCCGAAAAAATAACGACAGTGGTACCCCTTACGTTTTTTTTTTTTGGGCGAAAAATTAAGTTTCTCCAATCTTCCCAAATTCTGATAGAGGGCCATGAGACTTAGACCTGAGTGCAAAAATGGAGGTTCTAGCCCCTTCCAGAGCTGAGATATCGAAACTCAAAAATTCGGCCCGAAAAAAAACGACAGTGGTACCCCTTACGTTTTTTTTTTGGGGCGAAAAATTAAGTTTCTCCAATCTTCCCAAATTCTGATAGAGGGCCATGAGACTTAGACCTGAGTGCAAAAATGGAGGTTCTAGCCCCTTCCAGAGCTGAGATATCGAAACTCAAAAATTCGGCCCGAAAAAAAAACGACAGTGGTACCCCTTACGTTTTTTTTTTTTGGGCGAAAAATTAAGTTTCTCCAATCTTCCCAAATTCTGATAGAGGGCCATG
Source organism: Pimephales promelas (assembly GCF_988280905.1). NCBI lineage: Eukaryota > Metazoa > Chordata > Actinopteri > Cypriniformes > Leuciscidae > Pimephales > Pimephales promelas. The sequence continues at coordinate 27,216 of NW_028297300.1, read as the reverse complement.
AGACTTAGACCTGAGTGCAAAAATGGAGGTTCTAGCCCCTTCCGGAGCTGAGATATCGAAACTCAAAAATTCGGCCCGAAAAAAAAAACGACAGTGGTACCCCTTACGTTTTTTTTTTGGGCGAAAAATTAAGTTTCTCCAATCTTCCCAAATTCTGATAGAGGGCCATGAGACTTAGACCTGAGTGCAAAAATGGAGGTTCTAGCCCCTTCCAGAGCTGAGATATCGAAACTCAAAAATTCGGCCCGAAAAAAAAACGACAGTGGTACCCCTTACGTTTTTTTTTTTGGGCGAAAAATTAAGTTTCTCCAATCTTCCCAAATTCTGATAGAGGGCCATGAGACTTAGACCTGAGTGCAAAAATGGAGGTTCTAGCCCCTTCCAGAGCTGAGATATCGAAACTCAAAAATTCGGCCCGAAAAAAAAAACGACAGTGGTACCCCTTACGTTTTTTTTTTTTTGCGAAAAATTAAGTTTCTCCAATCTTCCCAAATTCTGATAGAGGGCCATGAGACTTAGACCTGAGTGCAAAAATGGAGGTTCTAGCCCCTTCCAGAGCTGAGATATCGAAACTCAAAAATCCGGCCCGAAAAAAAAACGACAGTGGTACCCCTTACGTTTTTTTTTTTTGGCGAAAAATTAAGTTTCTCCAATCTTCCCAAATTCTGATAGAGGGCCATGAGACTTAGACCTGAGTGCAAAAATGGAGGTTCTAGCCCCTTCCAGAGCTGAGATATCGAAACTCAAAAATCCGGCCCGAAAAAAAAACGACAGTGGTACCCCTTACGTTTTTTTTTTTTTGGCGAAAAATTAAGTTTCTCCAATCTTCCCAAATTCTGATAGAGGGCCATGAGACTTAGACCTGAGTGCAAAAATGGAGGTTCTAGCCCCTTCCAGAGCTGAGATATCGAAACTCAAAAATTCGGCCCGAAAAAAAAAACGACAGTGGTACCCCTTACGGTTTTTTTTTTTGGGCGAAAAATTAAGTTTCTCCAATCTTCCCAAATTCTGATAGAGGGCCATGAGACTTAGACCTGAGTGCAAAAATGGAGGTTCTAGCCCCTTCCAGAGCTGAGATATCGAAACTCAAAAATTCGGCCCGAAAAAAAAACGACAGTGGTACCCCTTACGTTTTTTTTTTTTGGGCGAAAAATTAAGTTTCTCCAATCTTCCCAAATTCTGATAGAGGGCCATGAGACTTAGACCTGAGTGCAAAAATGGAGGTTCTAGCCCCTTCCAGAGCTGAGATATCGAAACTCAAAAATTCGGCCCGAAAAAAAAACGACAGTGGTACCCCTTACGTTTTTTTTTTTGGGCGAAAAATTAAGTTTCTCCAATCTTCCCAAATTCTGATAGAGGGCCATGAGACTTAGACCTGAGTGCAAAAATGGAGGTTCTAGCCCCTTCCAGAGCTGAGATATCGAAACTCAAAAATTCGGCCCGAAAAAAAAAACGACAGTGGTACCCCTTACGTTTTTTTTTTTTTTGCGAAAAATTAAGTTTCTCCAATCTTCCCAAATTCTGATAGAGGGCCATGAGACTTAGACCTGAGTGCAAAAATGGAGGTTCTAGCCCCTTCCAGAGCTGAGATATCGAAACTCAAAAATCCGGCCCGAAAAAAAAACGACAGTGGTACCCCTTACGTTTTTTTTTTGGGCGAAAAATTAAGTTTCTCCAATCTTCCCAAATTCTGATAGAGGGCCATGAGACTTAGACCTGAGTGCAAAAATGGAGGTTCTAGCCCCTTCCAGAGCTGAGATATCGAAACTCAAAAATTCGGCCCGAAAAAAAAACGACAGTGGTACCCCTTACGTTTTTTTTTTGGGCGAAAAATTAAGTTTCTCCAATCTTCCCAAATTCTGATATAGGGCCATGAGACTTAGACCTGAGTGCAAAAATGGAGGTTCTAGCCCCTTCCAGAGCTGAGATATCGAAACTCAAAAATTCGGCCCGAAAAAAAAAACGACAGTGGTACCCCTTACGTTTTTTTTTTGGGCGAAAAATTAAGTTTCTCCAATCTTCCCAAATTCTGATATAGGGCCATGAGACTTAGACCTGAGTGCAAAAATGGAGGTTCTAGCCCCTTCCAGAGCTGAGATATCGAAACTCAAAAATTCGGCCCGAAAAAAAAAACGACAGTGGTACCCCTTACGTTTTTTTTTTTTTGGGCGAAAAATTAAGTTTCTCCAATCTTCCCAAATTCTGATAGAGGGCCATGAGACTTAGACCTGAGTGCAAAAATGGAGGTTCTAGCCCCTTCCAGAGCTGAGATATCGAAACTCAAAAATTCGGCCCGAAAAAAAAACGACAGTGGTACCCCTTACGTTTTTTTTTTTGGGCGAAAAATTAAGTTTCTCCAATCTTCCCAAATTCTGATAGAGGGCCATGAGACTTAGACCTGAGTGCAAAAATGGAGGTTCTAGCCCCTTCCAGAGCTGAGATATCGAAACTCAAAAATTCGGCCCGAAAAAAAAACGACAGTGGTACCCCTTACGTTTTTTTTTTTTGGGCGAAAAATTAAGTTTCTCCAATCTTCCCAAATTCTGATAGAGGGCCATGAGACTTAGACCTGAGTGCAAAAATGGAGGTTCTAGTCCCTTCCAGAGCTGAGATATCGAAACTCAAAAATTCGGCCCGAAAAAAAAACGACAGTGGTACCCCTTACGGTTTTTTTTTGGGGCGAAAAATTAAGTTTCTCCAATCTTCCCAAATTCTGATAGAGGGCCATGAGACTTAGACCTGAGTGCAAAAATGGAGGTTCTAGCCCCTTCCAGAGCTGAGATATCGAAACTCAAAAATTCGGCCCGAAAAAAAAACGACAGTGGTACCCCTTACGTTTTTTTTTTTTGGGCGAAAAATTAAGTTTCTCCAATCTTCCCAAATTCTGATAGAGGGCCATGAGACTTAGACCTGAGTGCAAAAATGGAGGTTCTAGCCCCTTCCAGAGCTGAGATATCGAAACTCAAAAATTCGGCCCGAAAAAAAAACGACAGTGGTACCCCTTACGTTTTTTTTTGGGCGAAAAATTAAGTTTCTCCAATCTTCCCAAATTCTGATATAGGGCCATGAGACTTAGACCTGAGTGCAAAAATTGAGGTTCTAGCCCCTTCCAGAGCTGAGATATCGAAACTCAAAAATTCGGCCCGAAAAAAAAAACGACAGTGGTACCCCTTACGTTTTTTTTTTTTTGGGCGAAAAATTAAGTTTCTCCAATCTTCCCAAATTCTGATAGAGGGCCATGAGACTTAGACCTGAGTGCAAAAATGGAGGTTCTAGCCCCTTCCAGAGCTGAGATATCGAAACTCAAAAATTCGGCCCGAAAAAAAAACGACAGTGGTACCCCTTACGTTTTTTTTTTGGGCGAAAAATTAAGTTTCTCCAATCTTCCCAAATTCTGATAGAGGGCCATGAGACTTAGACCTGAGTGCAAAAATGGAGGTTCTAGCCCCTTCCAGAGCTGAGATATCGAAACTCAAAAATTCGGCCCGAAAAAAAAACGACAGTGGTACCCCTTACGTTTTTTTTTTGGGGCGAAAAATTAAGTTTCTCCAATCTTCCCAAATTCTGATAGAGGGCCATGAGACTTAGACCTGAGTGCAAAAATGGAGGTTCTAGCCCCTTCCAGAGCTGAGATATCGAAACTCAAAAATTCGGCCCGAAAAAAAAACGACAGTGGTACCCCTTACGTTTTTTTTTTTTGGGCGAAAAATTAAGTTTCTCCAATCTTCCCAAATTCTGATAGAGGGCCATGAGACTTAGACCTGAGTGCAAAAATGGAGGTTCTAGCCCCTTCCAGAGCTGAGATATCGAAACTCAAAAATTTGGCCCGAAAAAAAAACGACAGTGGTACCCCTTACGTTTTTTTTTTTTGGGCGAAAAATTAAGTTTCTTCAATCTTCCCAAATTCTGATAGAGGGCCATGAGACTTAGACCTGAGTGCAAAAATGGAGGTTCTAGCCCCTTCCAGAGCTGAGATATCGAAACTCAAAAATTCGGCCCGAAAAAAAAACGACAGTGGTACCCCTTACGTTTTTTTTTTTTGGGCGAAAAATTAAGTTTCTCCAATCTTCCCAAATTCTGATAGAGGGCCATGAGACTTAGACCTGAGTGCAAAAATGGAGGTTCTAGCCCCTTCCAGAGCTGAGATATCGAAACTCAAAAATTCGGCCCGAAAAAAAACCGACAGTGGTACCCCTTACGTTTTTTTTTTTTGGGCGAAAAATTAAGTTTCTCCAATCTTCCCAAATTCTGATAGAGGGCCATGAGACTTAGACCTGAGTGCAAAAATGGAGGTTCTAGCCCCTTCCAGAGCTGAGTTATCGAAACTCAAAAATTCGGCCCGAAAAAAAAACGACAGTGGTACCCCTTACGTTTTTTTTTTTTGGGCGAAAAATTAAGTTTCTCCAATCTTCCCAAATTCTGATAGAGGGCCATGAGACTTAGACCTGAGTGCAAAAATGGAGGTTCTAGCCCCTTCCAGAGCTGAGATATCGAAACTCAAAAATTCGGCCCGGAAAAAAAACGACAGTGGTACCCCTTACGTTTTTTTTTTTGGGCGAAAAATTAAGTTTCTCCAATCTTCCCAAATTCTGATAGAGGGCCATGAGACTTAGACCTGAGTGCAAAAATGGAGGTTCTAGCCCCTTCCAGAGCTGAGATATCGAAACTCAAAAATTCGGCCCGAAAAAAAAACGACAGTGGTACCCCTTACGTTTTTTTTTTTGGGCGAAAAATTAAGTTTCTCCAATCTTCCCAAATTCTGATAGAGGGCCATGAGACTTAGACCTGAGTGCAAAAATGGAGGTTCTAGCCCCTTCCAGAGCTGAGATATCGAAACTCAAAAATTCGGCCCGAAAAAAAAACGACAGTGGTACCCCTTACGTTTTTTTTTTTGGGCGAAAAATTAAGTTTCTCCAATCTTCCCAAATTCTGATAGAGGGCCATGAGACTTAGACCTGAGTGCAAAAATGGAGGTTCTAGCCCCTTCCAGAGCTGAGATATCGAAACTCAAAAATTCGGCCCGAAAAAAAAACGACAGTGGTACCCCTTACGTTTTTTTTTTTGGGCGAAAAATTAAGTTTCTCCAATCTTCCCAAATTCTGATAGAGGGCCATGAGACTTAGACCTGAGTGCAAAAATGGAGGTTCTAGCCCCTTCCAGAGCTGAGATATCGAAACTCAAAAATTCGGCCCGAAAAAAAAACGACAGTGGTACCCCTTACGTTTTTTTTTTTTGGGCGAAAAATTAAGTTTCTCCAATCTTCCCAAATTCTGATAGAGGGCCATGAGACTTAGACCTGAGTGCAAAAATGGAGGTTCTAGCCCCTTCCAGAGCTGAGATATCGAAACTCAAAAATTCGGCCCGAAAAAAAAACGACAGTGGTACCCCTTACGTTTTTTTTTTTGGGCGAAAAATTAAGTTTCTCCAATCTTCCCAAATTCTGATAGAGGGCCATGAGACTTAGACCTGAGTGCAAAAATGGAGGTTCTAGCCCCTTCCAGAGCTGAGATATCGAAACTCAAAAATTCGGCCCGAAAAAAAAACGACAGTGGTACCCCTTACGTTTTTTTTTTTGGGCGAAAAATTAAGTTTCTCCAATCTTCCCAAATTCTGATAGAGGGCCATGAGACTTAGACCTGAGTGCAAAAATGGAGGTTCTAGCCCCTTCCAGAGCTGAGATATCGAAACTCAAAAATTCGGCCCGAAAAAAAAACGACAGTGGTACCCCTTACGTTTTTTTTTTTGGGCGAAAAATTAAGTTTCTCCAATCTTCCCAAATTCTGATAGAGGGCCATGAGACTTAGACCTGAGTGCAAAAATGGAGGTTCTAGCCCCTTCCAGAGCTGAGATATCGAAACTCAAAAATTCGGCCCGAAAAAAAAACGACAGTGGTACCCCTTACGTTTTTTTTTTTGGGCGAAAAATTAAGTTTCTCCAATCTTCCCAAATTCTGATAGAGGGCCATGAGACTTAGACCTGAGTGCAAAAATGGAGGTTCTAGCCCCTTCCAGAGCTGAGATATCGAAACTCAAAAATTCGGCCCGAAAAAAAAACGACAGTGGTACCCCTTACGTTTTTTTTTTTTGGGCGAAAAATTAAGTTTCTCCAATCTTCCCAAATTCTGATAGAGGGCCATGAGACTTAGACCTGAGTGCAAAAATGGAGGTTCTAGCCCCTTCCAGAGCTGAGATATCGAAACTCAAAAATTCGGCCCGAAAAAAAAACGACAGTGGTACCCCTTACGTTTTTTTTTTTTGGGCGAAAAATTAAGTTTCTCCAATCTTCCCAAATTCTGATAGAGGGCCATGAGACTTAGACCTGAGTGCAAAAATGGAGGTTCTAGCCCCTTCCAGAGCTGAGATATCGAAACTCAAAAATTCGGCCCGAAAAAAAAACGACAGTGGTACCCCTTACGTTTTTTTTTTTGGGCGAAAAATTAAGTTTCTCCAATCTTCCCAAATTCTGATAGAGGGCCATGAGACTTAGACCTGAGTGCAAAAATGGAGGTTCTAGCCCCTTCCAGAGCTGAGATATCGAAACTCAAAAATTCGGCCCGAAAAAAAAACGACAGTGGTACCCCTTACGTTTTTTTTTTTGGGCGAAAAATTAAGTTTCTCCAATCTTCCCAAATTCTGATAGAGGGCCATGAGACTTAGACCTGAGTGCAAAAATGGAGGTTCTAGCCCCTTCCAGAGCTGAGATATCGAAACTCAAAAATTCGGCCCGAAAAAAAAACGACAGTGGTACCCCTTACGTTTTTTTTTTTGGGCGAAAAATTAAGTTTCTCCAATCTTCCCAAATTCTGATAGAGGGCCATGAGACTTAGACCTGAGTGCAAAAATGGAGGTTCTAGCCCCTTCCAGAGCTGAGATATCGAAACTCAAAAATTCGGCCCGAAAAAAAAACGACAGTGGTACCCCTTACGTTTTTTTTTTTTGGGCGAAAAATTAAGTTTCTCCAATCTTCCCAAATTCTGATAGAGGGCCATGAGACTTAGACCTGAGTGCAAAAATGGAGGTTCTAGCCCCTTCCAGAGCTGAGATATCGAAACTCAAAAATTCGGCCCGAAAAAAAAACGACAGTGGTACCCCTTACGTTTTTTTTTTTGGGCGAAAAATTAAGTTTCTCCAATCTTCCCAAATTCTGATAGAGGGCCATGAGACTTAGACCTGAGTGCAAAAATGGAGGTTCTAGCCCCTTCCAGAGCTGAGATATCGAAACTCAAAAATTCGGCCCGAAAAAAAACGACAGTGGTACCCCTTACGTTTTTTTTTTTGGGCGAAAAATTAAGTTTCTCCAATCTTCCCAAATTCTGATAGAGGGCCATGAGACTTAGACCTGAGTGCAAAAATGGAGGTTCTAGCCCCTTCCAGAGCTGAGATATCGAAACTCAAAAATTCGGCCCGAAAAAAAAACGACAGTGGTACCCCTTACGTTTTTTTTTTGGGCGAAAAATTAAGTTTCTCCAATCTTCCCAAATTCTGATAGAGGGCCATGAGACTTAGACCTGAGTGCAAAAATGGAGGTTCTAGCCCCTTCCAGAGCTGAGATATCGAAACTCAAAAATTCGGCCCGAAAAAAAAACGACAGTGGTACCCCTTACGTTTTTTTTTTTTGGGCGAAAAATTAAGTTTCTCCAATCTTCCCAAATTCTGATAGAGGGCCATGAGACTTAGACCTGAGTGCAAAAATGGAGGTTCTAGCCCCTTCCAGAGCTGAGATATCGAAACTCAAAAATTCGGCCCGAAAAAAAAAACGACAGTGGTACCCCTTACGTTTTTTTTTTTTTGGGCGAAAAATTAAGTTTCTCCAATCTTCCCAAATTCTGATAGAGGGCCATGAGACTTAGACCTGAGTGCAAAAATGGAGGTTCTAGCCCCTTCCAGAGCTGAGATATCGAAACTCAAAAATTCGGCCCGAAAAAAAAACGACAGTGGTACCCCTTACGTTTTTTTTTTTGGGCGAAAAATTAAGTTTCTCCAATCTTCCCAAATTCTGATAGAGGGCCATGAGACTTAGACCTGAGTGCAAAAATGGAGGTTCTAGCCCCTTCCAGAGCTGAGATATCGAAACTCAAAAATTCGGCCCGAAAAAAAAACGACAGTGGTACCCCTTACGTTTTTTTTTTTGGGCGAAAAATTAAGTTTCTCCAATCTTCCCAAATTCTGATAGAGGGCCATGAGACTTAGACCTGAGTGCAAAAATGGAGGTTCTAGCCCCTTCCAGAGCTGAGATATCGAAACTCAAAAATTCGGCCCGAAAAAAAAACGACAGTGGTACCCCTTACGTTTTTTTTTTGGGCGAAAAATTAAGTTTCTCCAATCTTCCCAAATTCTGATAGAGGGCCATGAGACTTAGACCTGAGTGCAAAAATGGAGGTTCTAGCCCCTTCCAGAGCTGAGATATCGAAACTCAAAAATTCGGCCCGAAAAAAAAACGACAGTGGTACCCCTTACGTTTTTTTTTTTGGGCGAAAAATTAAGTTTCTCCAATCTTCCCAAAATTCTGATAGAGGGCCATGAGACTTAGACCTGAGTGCAAAAATGGAGGTTCTAGCCCCTTCCAGAGCTGAGATATCGAAACTCAAAAATTCGGCCCGAAAAAAAAACGACAGTGGTACCCCTTACGTTTTTTTTTTTGGGCGAAAAATTAAGTTTCTCCAATCTTCCCAAATTCTGATAGAGGGCCATGAGACTTAGACCTGAGTGCAAAAATGGAGGTTCTAGCCCCTTCCAGAGCTGAGATATCGAAACTCAAAAATTCGGCCCGAAAAAAAAACGACAGTGGTACCCCTTACGTTTTTTTTTTTGGGCGAAAAATTAAGTTTCTCCAATCTTCCCAAATTCTGATAGAGGGCCATGAGACTTAGACCTGAGTGCAAAAATGGAGGTTCTAGCCCCTTCCAGAGCTGAGATATCGAAACTCAAAAATTCGGCCCGAAAAAAAACGACAGTGGTACCCCTTACGTTTTTTTTTTTGGGCGAAAAATTAAGTTTCTCCAATCTTCCCAAATTCTGATAGAGGGCCATGAGACTTAGACCTGAATGCAAAAATGGAGGTTCTAGCCCCTTCCAGAGCTGAGATATCGAAACTCAAAAATTCGGCCCGAAAAAAAAAACGACAGTGGTACCCCTTACGTTTTTTTTTGGGCGAAAAATTAAGTTTCTCCAATCTTCCCAAATTCTGATAGAGGGCCATGAGACTTAGACCTGAGTGCAAAAATGGAGGTTCTAGCCCCTTCCAGAGCTGAGATATCGAAACTCAAAAATTCGGCCCGAAAAAAAAACGACAGTGGTACCCCTTACGTTTTTTTTTTTGGGCGAAAAATTAAGTTTCTCCAATCTTCCCAAATTCTGATAGAGGGCCATGAGACTTAGACCTGAGTGCAAAAATGGAGGTTCTAGCCCCTTCCAGAGCTGAGATATCGAAACTCAAAAATTCGGCCCGAAAAAAAAACGACAGTGGTACCCCTTACGTTTTTTTTTTTGGGCGAAAAATTAAGTTTCTCCAATCTTCCCAAATTCTGATAGAGGGCCATGAGACTTAGACCTGAGTGCAAAAATGGAGGTTCTAGCCCCTTCCAGAGCTGAGATATCGAAACTCAAAAATTCGGCCCGAAAAAAAACGACAGTGGTACCCCTTACGTTTTTTTTTTTGGGCGAAAAATTAAGTTTCTCCAATCTTCCCAAATTCTGATAGAGGGCCATGAGACTTAGACCTGAGTGCAAAAATGGAGGTTCTAGCCCCTTCCAGAGCTGAGATATCGAAACTCAAAAATTCGGCCCGAAAAAAAAACGACAGTGGTACCCCTTACGTTTTTTTTTTTTGGGCGAAAAATTAAGTTTCTCCAATCTTCCCAAATTCTGATAGAGGGCCATGAGACTTAGACCTGAGTGCAAAAATGGAGGTTCTAGCCCCTTCCAGAGCTGAGATATCGAAACTCAAAAATTCGGCCCGAAAAAAAACGACAGTGGTACCCCTTACGTTTTTTTTTTTGGGCGAAAAATTAAGTTTCTCCAATCTTCCCAAATTCTGATAGAGGGCCATGAGACTTAGACCTGAGTGCAAAAATGGAGGTTCTAGCCCCTTCCAGAGCTGAGATATCGAAACTCAAAAATTCGGCCCGAAAAAAAAACGACAGTGGTACCCCTTACGTTTTTTTTTTGGGCGAAAAATTAAGTTTCTCCAATCTTCCCAAATTCTGATAGAGGGCCATGAGACTTAGACCTGAGTGCAAAAATGGAGGTTCTAGCCCCTTCCAGAGCTGAGATATCGAAACTCAAAAATTCGGCCCGAAAAAAAAACGACAGTGGTACCCCTTACGTTTTTTTTTTTTTGGGCGAAAAATTAAGTTTCTCCAATCTTCCCAAATTCTGATAGAGGGCCATGAGACTTAGACCTGAGTGCAAAAATGGAGGTTCTAGCCCCTTCCAGAGCTGAGATATCGAAACTCAAAAATTCGGCCCGAAAAAAAAAACGACAGTGGTACCCCTTACGTTTTTTTTTTTTTGGGCGAAAAATTAAGTTTCTCCAATCTTCCCAAATTCTGATAGAGGGCCATGAGACTTAGACCTGAGTGCAAAAATGGAGGTTCTAGCCCCTTCCAGAGCTGAGATATCGAAACTCAAAAATTCGGCCCGAAAAAAAAACGACAGTGGTACCCCTTACGTTTTTTTTTTTGGGCGAAAAATTAAGTTTCTCCAATCTTCCCAAATTCTGATAGAGGGCCATGAGACTTAGACCTGAGTGCAAAAATGGAGGTTCTAGCCCCTTCCAGAGCTGAGATATCGAAACTCAAAAATTCGGCCCGAAAAAAAAACGACAGTGGTACCCCTTACGTTTTTTTTTTTGGGCGAAAAATTAAGTTTCTCCAATCTTCCCAAATTCTGATAGAGGGCCATGAGACTTAGACCTGAGTGCAAAAATGGAGGTTCTAGCCCCTTCCAGAGCTGAGATATCGAAACTCAAAAATTCGGCCCGAAAAAAAAACGACAGTGGTACCCCTTACGTTTTTTTTTTGGGCGAAAAATTAAGTTTCTCCAATCTTCCCAAATTCTGATAGAGGGCCATGAGACTTAGACCTGAGTGCAAAAATGGAGGTTCTAGCCCCTTCCAGAGCTGAGATATCGAAACTCAAAAATTCGGCCCGAAAAAAAAACGACAGTGGTACCCCTTACGTTTTTTTTTTTGGGCGAAAAATTAAGTTTCTCCAATCTTCCCAAATTCTGATAGAGGGCCATGAGACTTAGACCTGAGTGCAAAAATGGAGGTTCTAGCCCCTTCCAGAGCTGAGATATCGAAACTCAAAAATTCGGCCCGAAAAAAAAACGACAGTTGTACCCCTTACGTTTTTTTTTTTGGGCGAAAAATTAAGTTTCTCCAATCTTCCCAAATTCTGATAGAGGGCCATGAGACTTAGACCTGAGTGCAAAAATGGAGGTTCTAGCCCCTTCCAGAGCTGAGATATCGAAACTCAAAAATTCGGCCCGAAAAAAAAACGACAGTGGTACCCCTTACGTTTTTTTTTTTTGGGCGAAAAATTAAGTTTCTCCAATCTTCCCAAATTCTGATAGAGGGCCATGAGACTTAGACCTGAGTGCAAAAATGGAGGTTCTAGCCCCTTCCAGAGCTGAGATATCGAAACTCAAAAATTCGGCCCGAAAAAAAACGACAGTGGTACCCCTTACGTTTTTTTTTTTGGGCGAAAAATTAAGTTTCTCCAATCTTCCCAAATTCTGATAGAGGGCCATGAGACTTAGACCTGAATGCAAAAATGGAGGTTCTAGCCCCTTCCAGAGCTGAGATATCGAAACTCAAAAATTCGGCCCGAAAAAAAAAACGACAGTGGTACCCCTTACGTTTTTTTTTGGGCGAAAAATTAAGTTTCTCCAATCTTCCCAAATTCTGATAGAGGGCCATGAGACTTAGACCTGAGTGCAAAAATGGAGGTTCTAGCCCCTTCCAGAGCTGAGATATCGAAACTCAAAAATTCGGCCCGAAAAAAAAACGACAGTGGTACCCCTTACGTTTTTTTTTTTGGGCGAAAAATTAAGTTTCTCCAATCTTCCCAAATTCTGATAGAGGGCCATGAGACTTAGACCTGAGTGCAAAAATGGAGGTTCTAGCCCCTTCCAGAGCTGAGATATCGAAACTCAAAAATTCGGCCCGAAAAAAAAACGACAGTGGTACCCCTTACGTTTTTTTTTTTGGGCGAAAAATTAAGTTTCTCCAATCTTCCCAAATTCTGATAGAGGGCCATGAGACTTAGACCTGAGTGCAAAAATGGAGGTTCTAGCCCCTTCCAGAGCTGAGATATCGAAACTCAAAAATTCGGCCCGAAAAAAAAACGACAGTGGTACCCCTTACGTTTTTTTTTTGGGCGAAAAATTAAGTTTCTCCAATCTTCCCAAATTCTGATAGAGGGCCATGAGACTTAGACCTGAGTGCAAAAATGGAGGTTCTAGCCCCTTCCAGAGCTGAGATATCGAAACTCAAAAATTCGGCCCGAAAAAATAACGACAGTGGTACCCCTTACGTTTTTTTTTTTGGCGAAAAATTAAGTTTCTCCAATCTTCCCAAATTCTGATAGAGGACCATGAGACTTAGACCTGAGTGCAAAAATGGAGGTTCTAGCCCCTTCCAGAGCTGAGATATCGAAACTCAAAAATTCGGCCCGAAAAAATAACGACAGTGGTACCCCTTACGTTTTTTTTTTTTGGGCGAAAAATTAAGTTTCTCCAATCTTCCCAAATTCTGATAGAGGGCCATGAGACTTAGACCTGAGTGCAAAAATGGAGGTTCTAGCCCCTTCCAGAGCTGAGATATCGAAACTCAAAAATTCGGCCCGAAAAAAAAACGACAGTGGTACCCCTTACGTTTTTTTTTTTGGGGCGAAAAATTAAGTTTCTCCAATCTTCCCAAATTCTGATAGAGGGCCATGAGACTTAGACCTGAGTGCAAAAATGGAGGTTCTAGCCCCTTCCAGAGCTGAGATATCGAAACTCAAAAATTCGGCCCGAAAAAAAAACGACAGTGGTACCCCTTACGTTTTTTTTTTTGGGCGAAAAATTAAGTTTCTCCAATCTTCCCAAATTCTGATAGAGGGCCATGAGACTTAGACCTGAGTGCAAAAATGGAGGTTCTAGCCCCTTCCAGAGCTGAGATATCGAAACTCAAAAATTCGGCCCGAAAAAAAAAACGACAGTGGTACCCCTTACGTTTTTTTTTTTTGGGCGAAAAATTAAGTTTCTCCAATCTTCCCAAATTCTGATAGAGGGCCATGAGACTTAGACCTGAGTGCAAAAATGGAGGTTCTAGCCCCTTCCAGAGCTGAGATATCGAAACTCAAAAATTCGGCCCGAAAAAAAAAACGACAGTGGTACCCCTTACGTTTTTTTTTTTGGGCGAAAAATTAAGTTTCTCCAATCTTCCCAAATTCTGATAGAGGGCCATGAGACTTAGACCTGAGTGCAAAAATGGAGGTTCTAGCCCCTTCCAGAGCTGAGATATCGAAACTCAAAAATTCGGCCCGAAAAAAAAAACGACAGTGGTACCCCTTACGTTTTTTTTTTTTGCGAAAAATTAAGTTTCTCCAATCTTCCCAAATTCTGATAGAGGGCCATGAGACTTAGACCTGAGTGCAAAAATGGAGGTTCTAGCCCCTTCCAGAGCTGAGATATCGAAACTCAAAAATCCGGCCCGAAAAAAAAACGACAGTGGTACCCCTTACGTTTTTTTTTTTTGGGCGAAAAATTAAGTTTCTCCAATCTTCCCAAATTCTGATAGAGGGCCATGAGACTTAGACCTGAGTGCAAAAATGGAGGTTCTAGCCCCTTCCAGAGCTGAGATATCGAAACTCAAAAATTCGGCCCGAAAAAAAAACGACAGTGGTACCCCTTACGTTTTTTTTTTTGGGCGAAAAATTAAGTTTCTCCAATCTTCCCAAATTCTGATAGAGGGCCATGAGACTTAGACCTGAGTGCAAAAATGGAGGTTCTAGCCCCTTCCAGAGCTGAGATATCGAAACTCAAAAATTCGGCCCGAAAAAAAAAACGACAGTGGTACCCCTTACGTTTTTTTTTTTTTGCGAAAAATTAAGTTTCTCCAATCTTCCCAAATTCTGATAGAGGGCCATGAGACTTAGACCTGAGTGCAAAAATGGAGGTTCTAGCCCCTTCCAGAGCTGAGATATCGAAACTCAAAAATCCGGCCCGAAAAAAAAACGACAGTGGTACCCCTTACGTTTTTTTTTTTTGGGCGAAAAATTAAGTTTCTCCAATCTTCCCAAATTCTGATAGAGGGCCATGAGACTTAGACCTGAGTGCAAAAATGGAGGTTCTAGCCCCTTCCAGAGCTGAGATATCGAAACTCAAAAATCCGGCCCGAAAAAAAAACGACAGTGGTACCCCTTACGTTTTTTTTTTTGGGCGAAAAATTAAGTTTCTCCAATCTTCCCAAATTCTGATAGAGGGCCATGAGACTTAGACCTGAGTGCAAAAATGGAGGTTCTAGCCCCTTCCAGAGCTGAGATATCGAAACTCAAAAATTCGGCCCGAAAAAAAAACGACAGTGGTACCCCTTACGTTTTTTTTTTTTGGGCGAAAAATTAAGTTTCTCCAATCTTCCCAAATTCTGATAGAGGGCCATGAGACTTAGACCTGAGTGCAAAAATGGAGGTTCTAGTCCCTTCCAGAGCTGAGATATCGAAACTCAAAAATTCGGCCCGAAAAAAAAACGACAGTGGTACCCCTTACGGTTTTTTTTTGGGGCGAAAAATTAAGTTTCTCCAATCTTCCCAAATTCTGATAGAGGGCCATGAGACTTAGACCTGAGTGCAAAAATGGAGGTTCTAGCCCCTTCCAGAGCTGAGATATCGAAACTCAAAAATTCGGCCCGAAAAAAAAACGACAGTGGTACCCCTTACGTTTTTTTTTTTTGGGCGAAAAATTAAGTTTCTCCAATCTTCCCAAATTCTGATAGAGGGCCATGAGACTTAGACCTGAGTGCAAAAATGGAGGTTCTAGCCCCTTCCAGAGCTGAGATATCGAAACTCAAAAATTCGGCCCGAAAAAAAAAACGACAGTGGTACCCCTTACGTTTTTTTTTTGGGCGAAAAATTAAGTTTCTCCAATCTTCCCAAATTCTGATATAGGGCCATGAGACTTAGACCTGAGTGCAAAAATGGAGGTTCTAGCCCCTTCCAGAGCTGAGATATCGAAACTCAAAAATTCGGCCCGAAAAAAAAAACGACAGTGGTACCCCTTACGGTTTTTTTTTTTTTGGGCGAAAAATTAAGTTTCTCCAATCTTCCCAAATTCTGATAGAGGGCCATGAGACTTAGACCTGAGTGCAAAAATGGAGGTTCTAGCCCCTTCCAGAGCTGAGATATCGAAACTCAAAAATTCGGCCCGAAAAAAAAACGACAGTGGTACCCCTTACGTTTTTTTTTTGGGCGAAAAATTAAGTTTCTCCAATCTTCCCAAATTCTGATAGAGGGCCATGAGACTTAGACCTGAGTGCAAAAATGGAGGTTCTAGCCCCTTCCAGAGCTGAGATATCGAAACTCAAAAATTCGGCCCGAAAAAAAAACGACAGTGGTACCCCTTACGTTTTTTTTTTGGGGCGAAAAATTAAGTTTCTCCAATCTTCTCAAATTCTGATAGAGGGCCATGAGACTTAGACCTGAGTGCAAAAATGGAGGTTCTAGCCCCTTCCAGAGCTGAGATATCGAAACTCAAAAATTCGGCCCGAAAAAAAAACGACAGTGGTACCCCTTACGTTTTTTTTTTTTGGGCGAAAAATTAAGTTTCTCCAATCTTCCCAAATTCTGATAGAGGGCCATGAGACTTAGACCTGAGTGCAAAAATGGAGGTTCTAGCCCCTTCCAGAGCTGAGATATCGAAACTCAAAAATTTGGCCCGAAAAAAAAACGACAGTGGTACCCCTTACGTTTTTTTTTTTGGGCGAAAAATTAAGTTTCTTCAATCTTCCCAAATTCTGATAGAGGGCCATGAGACTTAGACCTGAGTGCAAAAATGGAGGTTCTAGCCCCTTCCAGAGCTGAGATATCGAAACTCAAAAATTCGGCCCGAAAAAAAAACGACAGTGGTACCCCTTACGTTTTTTTTTTTTGGGCGAAAAATTAAGTTTCTCCAATCTTCCCAGATTCTGATAGAGGGCCATGAGACTTAGACCTGAGTGCAAAAATGGAGGTTCTAGCCCCTTCCAGAGCTGAGATATCGAAACTCAAAAATTCGGCCCGAAAAAAAAACGACAGTGGTACCCCTTACGTTTTTTTTTTGGGCGAAAAATTAAGTTTCTCCAATCTTCCCAAATTCTGATAGAGGGCCATGAGACTTAGACCTGAGTGCAAAAATGGAGGTTCTAGCCCCTTCCAGAGCTGAGATATCGAAACTCAAAAATTCGGCCCGAAAAAAAAACGACAGTGGTACCCCTTACGTTTTTTTTTTGGGGCGAAAAATTAAGTTTCTCCAATCTTCCCAAATTCTGATAGAGGGCCATGAGACTTAGACCTGAGTGCAAAAATGGAGGTTCTAGCCCCTTCCAGAGCTGAGATATCGAAACTCAAAAATTCGGCCCGAAAAAAAAACGACAGTGGTACCCCTTACGTTTTTTTTTTTTGGGCGAAAAATTAAGTTTCTCCAATCTTCCCAAATTCTGATAGAGGGCCATGAGACTTAGACCTGAGTGCAAAAATGGAGGTTCTAGCCCCTTCCAGAGCTGAGATATCGAAACTCAAAAATTTGGCCCGAAAAAAAAACGACAGTGGTACCCCTTACGTTTTTTTTTTTGGGCGAAAAATTAAGTTTCTTCAATCTTCCCAAATTCTGATAGAGGGCCATGAGACTTAGACCTGAGTGCAAAAATGGAGGTTCTAGCCCCTTCCAGAGCTGAGATATCGAAACTCAAAAATTCGGCCCGAAAAAAAAACGACAGTGGTACCCCTTACGTTTTTTTTTTTTGGGCGAAAAATTAAGTTTCTCCAATCTTCCCAGATTCTGATAGAGGGCCATGAGACTTAGACCTGAGTGCAAAAATGGAGGTTCTAGCCCCTTCCAGAGCTGAGATATCGAAACTCAAAAATTCGGCCCGAAAAAAAAACGACAGTGGTACCCCTTACGTTTTTTTTTTGGGCGAAAAATTAAGTTTCTCCAATCTTCCCAAATTCTGATAGAGGGCCATGAGACTTAGACCTGAGTGCAAAAATGGAGGTTCTAGCCCCTTCCAGAGCTGAGATATCGAAACTCAAAAATTCGGCCCGAAAAAAAAAAACGACAGTGGTACCCCTTACGTTTTTTTTTTTTGGGCGAAAAATTAAGTTTCTCCAATCTTCCCAAATTCTGATAGAGGGCCATGAGACTTAGACCTGAGTGCAAAAATGGAGGTTCTAGCCCCTTCCAGAGCTGAGATATCGAAACTCAAAAATTCGGCCCGAAAAAAAAAACGACAGTGGTACCCCTTACGTTTTTTTTTTTGGGCGAAAAATTAAGTTTCTCCAATCTTCCCAAATTCTGATAGAGGGCCATGAGACTTAGACCTGAGTGCAAAAATGGAGGTTCTAGCCCCTTCCAGAGCTGAGATATCGAAACTCAAAAATTCGGCCCGAAAAAAAAACGACAGTGGTACCCCTTACGTTTTTTTTTTTGGGCGAAAAATTAAGTTTCTCCAATCTTCCCAAATTCTGATAGAGGGCCATGAGACTTAGACCTGAGTGCAAAAATGGAGGTTCTAGCCCCTTCCAGAGCTGAGATATCGAAACTCAAAAATTCGGCCCGAAAAAAAACCGACAGTGGTACCCCTTACGTTTTTTTTTTTTGGGCGAAAAATTAAGTTTCTCCAATCTTCCCAAATTCTGATAGAGGGCCATGAGACTTAGACCTGAGTGCAAAAATGGAGGTTCTAGCCCCTTCCAGAGCTGAGATATCGAAACTCAAAAATTCGGCCCGAAAAAAAAACGACAGTGGTACCCCTTACGTTTTTTTTTTGGGGCGAAAAATTAAGTTTCTCCAATCTTCCCAAATTCTGATAGAGGGCCATGAGACTTAGACCTGAGTGCAAAAATGGAGGTTCTAGCCCCTTCCAGAGCTGAGATATCGAAACTCAAAAATTCGGCCCGAAAAAAAACCGACAGTGGTACCCCTTACGTTTTTTTTTTTTGGGCGAAAAATTAAGTTTCTCCAATCTTCCCAAATTCTGATAGAGGGCCATGAGACTTAGACCTGAGTGCAAAAATGGAGGTTCTAGCCCCTTCCAGAGCTGAGTTATCGAAACTCAAAAATTCGGCCCGAAAAAAAAACGACAGTGGTACCCCTTACGTTTTTTTTTTTTTGGGCGAAAAATTAAGTTTCTCCAATCTTCCCAAATTCTGATAGAGGGCCATGAGACTTAGACCTGAGTGCAAAAATGGAGGTTCTAGCCCCTTCCAGAGCTGAGATATCGAAACTCAAAAATTCGGCCCGGAAAAAAAACGACAGTGGTACCCCTTACGTTTTTTTTTTTGGGCGAAAAAATTAAGTTTCTCCAATCTTCCCAAATTCTGATAGAGGGCCATGAGACTTAGACCTGAGTGCAAAAATGGAGGTTCTAGCCCCTTCCAGAGCTGAGATATCGAAACTCAAAAATTCGGCCCGAAAAAAAAACGACAGTGGTACCCCTTACGTTTTTTTTTTTGGGCGAAAAATTAAGTTTCTCCAATCTTCCCAAATTCTGATAGAGGGCCATGAGACTTAGACCTGAGTGCAAAAATGGAGGTTCTAGCCCCTTCCAGAGCTGAGATATCGAAACTCAAAAATTCGGCCCGAAAAAAAACGACAGTGGTACCCCTTACGTTTTTTTTTTTTGGGCGAAAAATTAAGTTTCTCCAATCTTCCCAAATTCTGATAGAGGGCCATGAGACTTAGACCTGAGTGCAAAAATGGAGGTTCTAGCCCCTTCCAGAGCTGAGATATCGAAACTCAAAAATTCGGCCCGAAAAAAAAACGACAGTGGTACCCCTTACGTTTTTTTTTTTTGGGCGAAAAATTAAGTTTCTCCAATCTTCCCAAATTCTGATAGAGGGCCATGAGACTTAGACCTGAGTGCAAAAATGGAGGTTCTAGCCCCTTCCAGAGCTGAGATATCGAAACTCAAAAATTCGGCCCGAAAAAAAAACGACAGTGGTACCCCTTACGTTTTTTTTTTTTGGGCGAAAAATTAAGTTTCTCCAATCTTCCCAAATTCTGATAGAGGGCCATGAGACTTAGACCTGAGTGCAAAAATGGAGGTTCTAGCCCCTTCCAGAGCTGAGATATCGAAACTCAAAAATTCGGCCCGAAAAAAAAACGACAGTGGTACCCCTTACGTTTTTTTTTTTGGGCGAAAAATTAAGTTTCTCCAATCTTCCCAAATTCTGATAGAGGGCCATGAGACTTAGACCTGAGTGCAAAAATGGAGGTTCTAGCCCCTTCCAGAGCTGAGATATCGAAACTCAAAAATTCGGCCCGAAAAAAAAACGACAGTGGTACCCCTTACGTTTTTTTTTTTGGGCGAAAAATTAAGTTTCTCCAATCTTCCCAAATTCTGATAGAGGGCCATGAGACTTAGACCTGAGTGCAAAAATGGAGGTTCTAGCCCCTTCCAGAGCTGAGATATCGAAACTCAAAAATTCGGCCCGAAAAAAAAACGACAGTGGTACCCCTTACGTTTTTTTTTTTGGGCGAAAAATTAAGTTTCTCCAATCTTCCCAAATTCTGATAGAGGGCCATGAGACTTAGACCTGAGTGCAAAAATGGAGGTTCTAGCCCCTTCCAGAGCTGAGATATCGAAACTCAAAAATTCGGCCCGAAAAAAAAACGACAGTGGTACCCCTTACGTTTTTTTTTTTGGGCGAAAAATTAAGTTTCTCCAATCTTCCCAAATTCTGATAGAGGGCCATGAGACTTAGACCTGAGTGCAAAAATGGAGGTTCTAGCCCCTTCCAGAGCTGAGATATCGAAACTCAAAAATTCGGCCCGAAAAAAAAACGACAGTGGTACCCCTTACGTTTTTTTTTTTGGGCGAAAAATTAAGTTTCTCCAATCTTCCCAAATTCTGATAGAGGGCCATGAGACTTAGACCTGAGTGCAAAAATGGAGGTTCTAGCCCCTTCCAGAGCTGAGATATCGAAACTCAAAAATTCGGCCCGAAAAAAAAACGACAGTGGTACCCCTTACGTTTTTTTTTTTGGGCGAAAAATTAAGTTTCTCCAATCTTCCCAAATTCTGATAGAGGGCCATGAGACTTAGACCTGAGTGCAAAAATGGAGGTTCTAGCCCCTTCCAGAGCTGAGATATCGAAACTCAAAAATTCGGCCCGAAAAAAAAACGACAGTGGTACCCCTTACGTTTTTTTTTTTTGGGCGAAAAATTAAGTTTCTCCAATCTTCCCAAATTCTGATAGAGGGCCATGAGACTTAGACCTGAGTGCAAAAATGGAGGTTCTAGCCCCTTCCAGAGCTGAGATATCGAAACTCAAAAATTCGGCCCGAAAAAAAAACGACAGTGGTACCCCTTACGTTTTTTTTTTTGGGCGAAAAATTAAGTTTCTCCAATCTTCCCAAATTCTGATAGAGGGCCATGAGACTTAGACCTGAGTGCAAAAATGGAGGTTCTAGCCCCTTCCAGAGCTGAGATATCGAAACTCAAAAATTCGGCCCGAAAAAAAAACGACAGTGGTACCCCTTACGTTTTTTTTTTTGGGCGAAAAATTAAGTTTCTCCAATCTTCCCAAATTCTGATAGAGGGCCATGAGACTTAGACCTGAGTGCAAAAATGGAGGTTCTAGCCCCTTCCAGAGCTGAGATATCGAAACTCAAAAATTCGGCCCGAAAAAAAAACGACAGTGGTACCCCTTACGTTTTTTTTTTTGGGCGAAAAATTAAGTTTCTCCAATCTTCCCAAATTCTGATAGAGGGCCATGAGACTTAGACCTGAGTGCAAAAATGGAGGTTCTAGCCCCTTCCAGAGCTGAGATATCGAAACTCAAAAATTCGGCCCGAAAAAAAAACGACAGTGGTACCCCTTACGTTTTTTTTTTTGGGCGAAAAATTAAGTTTCTCCAATCTTCCCAAATTCTGATAGAGGGCCATGAGACTTAGACCTGAGTGCAAAAATGGAGGTTCTAGCCCCTTCCAGAGCTGAGATATCGAAACTCAAAAATTCGGCCCGAAAAAAAAACGACAGTGGTACCCCTTACGTTTTTTTTTTTGGGCGAAAAATTAAGTTTCTCCAATCTTCCCAAATTCTGATAGAGGGCCATGAGACTTAGACCTGAGTGCAAAAATGGAGGTTCTAGCCCCTTCCAGAGCTGAGATATCGAAACTCAAAAATTCGGCCCGAAAAAAAAACGACAGTGGTACCCCTTACGTTTTTTTTTTTGGGCGAAAAATTAAGTTTCTCCAATCTTCCCAAATTCTGATAGAGGGCCATGAGACTTAGACCTGAGTGCAAAAATGGAGGTTCTAGCCCCTTCCAGAGCTGAGATATCGAAACTCAAAAATTCGGCCCGAAAAAAAAACGACAGTGGTACCCCTTACGTTTTTTTTTTTGGGCGAAAAATTAAGTTTCTCCAATCTTCCCAAATTCTGATAGAGGGCCATGAGACTTAGACCTGAGTGCAAAAATGGAGGTTCTAGCCCCTTCCAGAGCTGAGATATCGAAACTCAAAAATTCGGCCCGAAAAAAAAACGACAGTGGTACCCCTTACGTTTTTTTTTTTGGGCGAAAAATTAAGTTTCTCCAATCTTCCCAAATTCTGATAGAGGGCCATGAGACTTAGACCTGAGTGCAAAAATGGAGGTTCTAGCCCCTTCCAGAGCTGAGATATCGAAACTCAAAAATTCGGCCCGAAAAAAAAACGACAGTGGTACCCCTTACGTTTTTTTTTTTGGGCGAAAAATTAAGTTTCTCCAATCTTCCCAAATTCTGATAGAGGGCCATGAGACTTAGACCTGAGTGCAAAAATGGAGGTTCTAGCCCCTTCCAGAGCTGAGATATCGAAACTCAAAAATTCGGCCCGAAAAAAAAACGACAGTGGTACCCCTTACGTTTTTTTTTTTGGGCGAAAAATTAAGTTTCTCCAATCTTCCCAAATTCTGATAGAGGGCCATGAGACTTAGACCTGAGTGCAAAAATGGAGGTTCTAGCCCCTTCCAGAGCTGAGATATCGAAACTCAAAAATTCGGCCCGAAAAAAAAACGACAGTGGTACCCCTTACGTTTTTTTTTTTGGGCGAAAAATTAAGTTTCTCCAATCTTCCCAAATTCTGATAGAGGGCCATGAGACTTAGACCTGAGTGCAAAAATGGAGGTTCTAGCCCCTTCCAGAGCTGAGATATCGAAACTCAAAAATTCGGCCCGAAAAAAAAACGACAGTGGTACCCCTTACGTTTTTTTTTTTGGGCGAAAAATTAAGTTTCTCCAATCTTCCCAAATTCTGATAGAGGGCCATGAGACTTAGACCTGAGTGCAAAAATGGAGGTTCTAGCCCCTTCCAGAGCTGAGATATCGAAACTCAAAAATTCGGCCCGAAAAAAAAACGACAGTGGTACCCCTTACGTTTTTTTTTTTGGGCGAAAAATTAAGTTTCTCCAATCTTCCCAAATTCTGATAGAGGGCCATGAGACTTAGACCTGAGTGCAAAAATGGAGGTTCTAGCCCCTTCCAGAGCTGAGATATCGAAACTCAAAAATTCGGCCCGAAAAAAAAACGACAGTGGTACCCCTTACGTTTTTTTTTTTGGGCGAAAAATTAAGTTTCTCCAATCTTCCCAAATTCTGATAGAGGGCCATGAGACTTAGACCTGAGTGCAAAAATGGAGGTTCTAGCCCCTTCCAGAGCTGAGATATCGAAACTCAAAAATTCGGCCCGAAAAAAAAACGACAGTGGTACCCCTTACGTTTTTTTTTTTGGGCGAAAAATTAAGTTTCTCCAATCTTCCCAAATTCTGATAGAGGGCCATGAGACTTAGACCTGAGTGCAAAAATGGAGGTTCTAGCCCCTTCCAGAGCTGAGATATCGAAACTCAAAAATTCGGCCCGAAAAAAAAACGACAGTGGTACCCCTTACGTTTTTTTTTTTGGGCGAAAAATTAAGTTTCTCCAATCTTCCCAAATTCTGATAGAGGGCCATGAGACTTAGACCTGAGTGCAAAAATGGAGGTTCTAGCCCCTTCCAGAGCTGAGATATCGAAACTCAAAAATTCGGCCCGAAAAAAAAACGACAGTGGTACCCCTTACGTTTTTTTTTTTGGGCGAAAAATTAAGTTTCTCCAATCTTCCCAAATTCTGATAGAGGGCCATGAGACTTAGACCTGAGTGCAAAAATGGAGGTTCTAGCCCCTTCCAGAGCTGAGATATCGAAACTCAAAAATTCGGCCCGAAAAAAAAACGACAGTGGTACCCCTTACGTTTTTTTTTTTGGGCGAAAAATTAAGTTTCTCCAATCTTCCCAAATTCTGATAGAGGGCCATGAGACTTAGACCTGAGTGCAAAAATGGAGGTTCTAGCCCCTTCCAGAGCTGAGATATCGAAACTCAAAAATTCGGCCCGAAAAAAAAAACGACAGTGGTACCCCATACGTTTTTTTTTTTGGGCGAAAAATTAAGTTTCTCCAATCTTCCCAAATTCTGATAGAGGGCCATGAGACTTAGACCTGAGTGCAAAAATGGAGGTTCTAGCCCCTTCCAGAGCTGAGATATCGAAACTCAAAAATTCGGCCCGAAAAAAAAACGACAGTGGTACCCCTTACGTTTTTTTTTTTGGGCGAAAAATTAAGTTTCTCCAATCTTCCCAAATTCTGATAGAGGGCCATGAGACTTAGACCTGAGTGCAAAAATGGAGGTTCTAGCCCCTTCCAGAGCTGAGATATCGAAACTCAAAAATTCGGCCCGAAAAAAAAACGACAGTGGTACCCCTTACGTTTTTTTTTTTGGGCGAAAAATTAAGTTTCTCCAATCTTCCCAAATTCTGATAGAGGGCCATGAGACTTAGACCTGAGTGCAAAAATGGAGGTTCTAGCCCCTTCCAGAGCTGAGATATCGAAACTCAAAAATTCGGCCCGAAAAAAAAACGACAGTGGTACCCCTTACGTTTTTTTTTTTGGGCGAAAAATTAAGTTTCTCCAATCTTCCCAAATTCTGATAGAGGGCCATGAGACTTAGACCTGAGTGCAAAAATGGAGGTTCTAGCCCCTTCCAGAGCTGAGATATCGAAACTCAAAAATTCGGCCCGAAAAAAAAACGACAGTGGTACCCCTTACGTTTTTTTTTTTGGGCGAAAAATTAAGTTTCTCCAATCTTCCCAAATTCTGATAGAGGGCCATGAGACTTAGACCTGAGTGCAAAAATGGAGGTTCTAGCCCCTTCCAGAGCTGAGATATCGAAACTCAAAAATTCGGCCCGAAAAAAAAACGACAGTGGTACCCCTTACGTTTTTTTTTTTGGGCGAAAAATTAAGTTTCTCCAATCTTCCCAAATTCTGATAGAGGGCCATGAGACTTAGACCTGAGTGCAAAAATGGAGGTTCTAGCCCCTTCCAGAGCTGAGATATCGAAACTCAAAAATTCGGCCCGAAAAAAAAACGACAGTGGTACCCCTTACGTTTTTTTTTTTGGGCGAAAAATTAAGTTTCTCCAATCTTCCCAAATTCTGATAGAGGGCCATGAGACTTAGACCTGAGTGCAAAAATGGAGGTTCTAGCCCCTTCCAGAGCTGAGATATCGAAACTCAAAAATTCGGCCCGAAAAAAAAACGACAGTGGTACCCCTTACGTTTTTTTTTTTGGGCGAAAAATTAAGTTTCTCCAATCTTCCCAAATTCTGATAGAGGGCCATGAGACTTAGACCTGAGTGCAAAAATGGAGGTTCTAGCCCCTTCCAGAGCTGAGATATCGAAACTCAAAAATTCGGCCCGAAAAAAAAACGACAGTGGTACCCCTTACGTTTTTTTTTTTGGGCGAAAAATTAAGTTTCTCCAATCTTCCCAAATTCTGATAGAGGGCCATGAGACTTAGACCTGAGTGCAAAAATGGAGGTTCTAGCCCCTTCCAGAGCTGAGATATCGAAACTCAAAAATTCGGCCCGAAAAAAAAACGACAGTGGTACCCCTTACGTTTTTTTTTTTGGGCGAAAAATTAAGTTTCTCCAATCTTCCCAAATTCTGATAGAGGGCCATGAGACTTAGACCTGAGTGCAAAAATGGAGGTTCTAGCCCCTTCCAGAGCTGAGATATCGAAACTCAAAAATTCGGCCCGAAAAAAAAACGACAGTGGTACCCCTTACGTTTTTTTTTTTGGGCGAAAAATTAAGTTTCTCCAATCTTCCCAAATTCTGATAGAGGGCCATGAGACTTAGACCTGAGTGCAAAAATGGAGGTTCTAGCCCCTTCCAGAGCTGAGATATCGAAACTCAAAAATTCGGCCCGAAAAAAAAACGACAGTGGTACCCCTTACGTTTTTTTTTTTGGGCGAAAAATTAAGTTTCTCCAATCTTCCCAAATTCTGATAGAGGGCCATGAGACTTAGACCTGAGTGCAAAAATGGAGGTTCTAGCCCCTTCCAGAGCTGAGATATCGAAACTCAAAAATTCGGCCCGAAAAAAAAACGACAGTGGTACCCCTTACGTTTTTTTTTTTGGGCGAAAAATTAAGTTTCTCCAATCTTCCCAAATTCTGATAGAGGGCCATGAGACTTAGACCTGAGTGCAAAAATGGAGGTTCTAGCCCCTTCCAGAGCTGAGATATCGAAACTCAAAAATTCGGCCCGAAAAAAAAACGACAGTGGTACCCCTTACGTTTTTTTTTTTGGGCGAAAAATTAAGTTTCTCCAATCTTCCCAAATTCTGATAGAGGGCCATGAGACTTAGACCTGAGTGCAAAAATGGAGGTTCTAGCCCCTTCCAGAGCTGAGATATCGAAACTCAAAAATTCGGCCCGAAAAAAAAACGACAGTGGTACCCCTTACGTTTTTTTTTTTGGGCGAAAAATTAAGTTTCTCCAATCTTCCCAAATTCTGATAGAGGGCCATGAGACTTAGACCTGAGTGCAAAAATGGAGGTTCTAGCCCCTTCCAGAGCTGAGATATCGAAACTCAAAAATTCGGCCCGAAAAAAAAACGACAGTGGTACCCCTTACGTTTTTTTTTTTGGGCGAAAAATTAAGTTTCTCCAATCTTCCCAAATTCTGATAGAGGGCCATGAGACTTAGACCTGAGTGCAAAAATGGAGGTTCTAGCCCCTTCCAGAGCTGAGATATCGAAACTCAAAAATTCGGCCCGAAAAAAAAACGACAGTGGTACCCCTTACGTTTTTTTTTTTGGGCGAAAAATTAAGTTTCTCCAATCTTCCCAAATTCTGATAGAGGGCCATGAGACTTAGACCTGAGTGCAAAAATGGAGGTTCTAGCCCCTTCCAGAGCTGAGATATCGAAACTCAAAAATTCGGCCCGAAAAAAAAACGACAGTGGTACCCCTTACGTTTTTTTTTTTGGGCGAAAAATTAAGTTTCTCCAATCTTCCCAAATTCTGATAGAGGGCCATGAGACTTAGACCTGAGTGCAAAAATGGAGGTTCTAGCCCCTTCCAGAGCTGAGATATCGAAACTCAAAAATTCGGCCCGAAAAAAAAACGACAGTGGTACCCCTTACGTTTTTTTTTTTGGGCGAAAAATTAAGTTTCTCCAATCTTCCCAAATTCTGATAGAGGGCCATGAGACTTAGACCTGAGTGCAAAAATGGAGGTTCTAGCCCCTTCCAGAGCTGAGATATCGAAACTCAAAAATTCGGCCCGAAAAAAAAACGACAGTGGTACCCCTTACGTTTTTTTTTTTGGGCGAAAAATTAAGTTTCTCCAATCTTCCCAAATTCTGATAGAGGGCCATGAGACTTAGACCTGAGTGCAAAAATGGAGGTTCTAGCCCCTTCCAGAGCTGAGATATCGAAACTCAAAAATTCGGCCCGAAAAAAAAACGACAGTGGTACCCCTTACGTTTTTTTTTTTGGGCGAAAAATTAAGTTTCTCCAATCTTCCCAAATTCTGATAGAGGGCCATGAGACTTAGACCTGAGTGCAAAAATGGAGGTTCTAGCCCCTTCCAGAGCTGAGATATCGAAACTCAAAAATTCGGCCCGAAAAAAAAACGACAGTGGTACCCCTTACGTTTTTTTTTTTGGGCGAAAAATTAAGTTTCTCC